>NW_021143571.1:0-230466 GCF_004193775.1 Glycine soja
AGCCGTGACTGATATTTTTCGGCCGACATTGCGCAATTTCTTTTACAAACGCTGGCCGTTACGGTAAAGGATGTTTTGCTGTTTTGGGTGTCGCCTATAAAATTTTCAATGTAGGTCGGCTAGGTTTTTTCGTGCGAGCTCAACCGAAGTTGTTTTTCGGCCGACACCGGCATGTTCTCATTTACTCTGCCAGGAAAACATTAACCCACCTCGGCAAAAAATCATTATTCTCCGATACTGATTGGAAAAAAAAACGGTAGCCGATGTCGTCCGGGAAAGGTGACCGATCGAGGTCTAAAATAAAAATCATCACCCGGTGACGCCGATCGAACATTTCCTAATAAACAACACCAAAAAATTAGTAAGGGATTAATTTGGAAAAACAATACCCGACATCGGTCGTTGTAAAGCCCCGACTGATATTTTACAGCCAAGATTGCGGAATTTTTTACAAACACTGGCCGATAATATTTCTTCATGGTAGACGAAGTTTTGTCGCTCGGTATTGCCTGAAAAAATTACAATGTAGGTCGGCTAGGGTTTTTCGTGCGGGATTGTGTTTCGGCCGACACTGGCATGTTCTCATTTTGTCGGCCACGAAAACATTAGCCCTCCTTGGCAAAAAAAAACATGATTCACACAGATATTGATCGAAAAAAATGCTAGCCGACGTCGGCCGGCTAGGAAAGACGACAGATCGAGGCCTCAAAAAGAAGCATGACCGGATGACCCCGACCGAACATTTCCTAATAGGCATCATCCAAATATAATTCAGGGGTGGAATAGAAAAAACAATAGCCGACATCGGTAGTTAAATAGCCCCGACGGATATTTTTCAGCCGACATTGCGCAATTTTTTTACAAACACTGGCCGATAATATCTTTTTTACGGCAGAGGAAGCTTTTTTTGTTCGATGTTGCCTAAAAAATTTACAATGCAGTTCGGCTAGGTTTCTTCGTGCGAACTGAACCGAAGTTGTGTTTCGGCCGACTGGCATGTTCTCATTTTGTCGGCCAGGAAAACATTAGCCCACCTCGGCATAAAAAACATGATTCACCGATATTGACAGGAAAAGAAAAATGCTAGCCGACGTCGGCCAGGAAAGATGACCGACCGAGGTCTGAAAAAGAAGCATGACCGGATGACTCCGGTCGAACATTTCCTAACAGATATCATCCAAGTATTATTCAGGGATTGAATAGAAAAAACAATAGCCGACATCGGTAGTTAAATAGCCGTGACTGATATTTTTCGGCCGACATTGCGCAATTTCTTTTACAAACGCTGGCCGTTACGGTAAAGGATGTTTTGCTGTTTTGGGTGTCGCCTATAAAATTTTCAATGTAGGTCGGCTAGGTTTTTTCGTGCGAGCTCAACCGAAGTTGTTTTTCGGCCGACACCGGCATGTTCTCATTTACTCTGCCAGGAAAACATTAACCCACCTCGGCAAAAAATCATTATTCTCCGATACTGATTGGAAAAAAAAACGATAGCCGATGTCGTCCGGGAAAGGTGACCGATCGAGGTCTAAAATAAAAATCATCACCCGGTGACGCCGATCGAACATTTCCTAATAAACAACACCAAAAAATTAGTAAGGGATTAATTTGGAAAAACAATACCCGACATCGGTCGTTGTAAAGCCCCGACTGATATTTTACAGCCAAGATTGCGGAATTTTTTTACAAACACTGGCCGATAATATTTCTTCATGGTAGACGAAGTTTTGTCGCTCGGTATTGCCTGAAAAAATTACAATGTAGGTCGGCTAGGGTTTTTCGTGCGGGATTGTGTTTCGGCCGACACTGGCATGTTCTCATTTTGTCGGCCACGAAAACATTAGCCCTCCTTGGCAAAAAAAAACATGATTCACACAGATATTGATCGAAAAAAATGCTAGCCGACGTCGGCCGGCTAGGAAAGACGACAGATCGAGGCCTCAAAAAGAAGCATGACCGGATGACCCCGACCGAACATTTCCTAATAGGCATCATCCAAATATAATTCAGGGGTGGAATAGAAAAAACAATAGCCGACATCGGTAGTTAAATAGCCCCGACGGATATTTTTCAGCCGACATTGCGCAATTTTTTTACAAACACTGGCCGATAATATCTTTTTTACGGCAGAGGAAGCTTTTTTTGTTCGATGTTGCCTAAAAAATTTACAATGCAGTTCGGCTAGGTTTCTTCGTGCGAACTGAACCGAAGTTGTGTTTCGGCCGACTGGCATGTTCTCATTTTGTCGGCCAGGAAAACATTAGCCCACCTCGGCATAAAAAACATGATTCACCGATATTGACAGGAAAAGAAAAATGCTAGCCGACGTCGGCCAGGAAAGATGACCGACCGAGGTCTGAAAAAGAAGCATGACCGGATGACTCCGGTCGAACATTTCCTAACAGATATCATCCAAGTATTATTCAGGGATTGAATAGAAAAAACAATAGCCGACATCGGTAGTTAAATAGCCGTGACTGATATTTTTCGGCCGACATTGCGCAATTTCTTTTACAAACGCTGGCCGTTACCGGTAAAGGATGTTTTGCTGTTTTGGGTGTCGCCTATAAAATTTTCAATGTAGGTCGGCTAGGTTTTTTCGTGCGAGCTCAACCGAAGTTGTTTTTCGGCCGACACCGGCATGTTCTCATTTACTCTGCCAGGAAAACATTAACCCACCTCGGCAAAAAATCATTATTCTCCGATACTGATTGGAAAAAAAAACGATAGCCGATGTCGTCCGGGAAAGGTGACCGATCGAGGTCTAAAATAAAAATCATCACCCGGTGACGCCGATCGAACATTTCCTAATAAACAACACCAAAAAATTAGTAAGGGATTAATTTGGAAAAACAATACCCGACATCGGTCGTTGTAAAGCCCCGACTGATATTTTACAGCCAAGATTGCGGAATTTTTTTACAAACACTGGCCGATAATATTTCTTCATGGTAGACGAAGTTTTGTCGCTCGGTATTGCCTGAAAAAATTACAATGTAGGTCGGCTAGGGTTTTTCGTGCGGGATTGTGTTTCGGCCGACACTGGCATGTTCTCATTTTGTCGGCCACGAAAACATTAGCCCTCCTTGGCAAAAAAAAACATGATTCACACAGATATTGATCGAAAAAAATGCTAGCCGACGTCGGCCGGCTAGGAAAGACGACAGATCGAGGCCTCAAAAAGAAGCATGACCGGATGACCCCGACCGAACATTTCCTAATAGGCATCATCCAAATATAATTCAGGGGTGGAATAGAAAAAACAATAGCCGACATCGGTAGTTAAATAGCCCCGACGGATATTTTTCAGCCGACATTGCGCAATTTTTTTACAAACACTGGCCGATAATATCTTTTTTACGGCAGAGGAAGCTTTTTTTGTTCGATGTTGCCTAAAAAATTTACAATGCAGTTCGGCTAGGTTTCTTCGTGCGAACTGAACCGAAGTTGTGTTTCGGCCGACTGGCATGTTCTCATTTTGTCGGCCAGGAAAACATTAGCCCACCTCGGCATAAAAAACATGATTCACCGATATTGACAGGAAAAGAAAAATGCTAGCCGACGTCGGCCAGGAAAGATGACCGACCGAGGTCTGAAAAAGAAGCATGACCGGATGACTCCGGTCGAACATTTCCTAACAGATATCATCCAAGTATTATTCAGGGATTGAATAGAAAAAACAATAGCCGACATCGGTAGTTAAATAGCCGTGACTGATATTTTTCGGCCGACATTGCGCAATTTCTTTTACAAACGCTGGCCGTTACGGTAAAGGATGTTTTGCTGTTTTGGGTGTCGCCTATAAAATTTTCAATGTAGGTCGGCTAGGTTTTTTCGTGCGAGCTCAACCGAAGTTGTTTTTCGGCCGACACCGGCATGTTCTCATTTACTCTGCCAGGAAAACATTAACCCACCTCGGCAAAAAATCATTATTCTCCGATACTGATTGGAAAAAAAAAACGATAGCCGATGTCGTCCGGGAAAGGTGACCGATCGAGGTCTAAAATAAAAATCATCACCCGGTGACGCCGATCGAACATTTCCTAATAAACAACACCAAAAAATTAGTAAGGGATTAATTTGGAAAAACAATACCCGACATCGGTCGTTGTAAAGCCCCGACTGATATTTTACAGCCAAGATTGCGGAATTTTTTTACAAACACTGGCCGATAATATTTCTTCATGGTAGACGAAGTTTTGTCGCTCGGTATTGCCTGAAAAAATTACAATGTAGGTCGGCTAGGGTTTTTCGTGCGGGATTGTGTTTCGGCCGACACTGGCATGTTCTCATTTTGTCGGCCACGAAAACATTAGCCCTCCTTGGCAAAAAAAAAACATGATTCACACAGATATTGATCGAAAAAAATGCTAGCCGACGTCGGCCGGCTAGGAAAGACGACAGATCGAGGCCTCAAAAAGAAGCATGACCGGATGACCCCGACCGAACATTTCCTAATAGGCATCATCCAAATATAATTCAGGGGTGGAATAGAAAAAACAATAGCCGACATCGGTAGTTAAATAGCCCCGACGGATATTTTTCAGCCGACATTGCGCAATTTTTTTACAAACACTGGCCGATAATATCTTTTTTACGGCAGAGGAAGCTTTTTTTGTTCGATGTTGCCTAAAAAATTTACAATGCAGTTCGGCTAGGTTTCTTCGTGCGAACTGAACCGAAGTTGTGTTTCGGCCGACTGGCATGTTCTCATTTTGTCGGCCAGGAAAACATTAGCCCACCTCGGCATAAAAAACATGATTCACCGATATTGACAGGAAAAGAAAAATGCTAGCCGACGTCGGCCAGGAAAGATGACCGACCGAGGTCTGAAAAAGAAGCATGACCGGATGACTCCGGTCGAACATTTCCTAACAGATATCATCCAAGTATTATTCAGGGATTGAATAGAAAAAACAATAGCCGACATCGGTAGTTAAATAGCCGTGACTGATATTTTTCGGCCGACATTGCGCAATTTCTTTTACAAACGCTGGCCGTTACGGTAAAGGATGTTTTGCTGTTTTGGGTGTCGCCTATAAAATTTTCAATGTAGGTCGGCTAGGTTTTTTCGTGCGAGCTCAACCGAAGTTGTTTTTCGGCCGACACCGGCATGTTCTCATTTACTCTGCCAGGAAAACATTAACCCACCTCGGCAAAAAATCATTATTCTCCGATACTGATTGGAAAAAAAAACGATAGCCGATGTCGTCCGGGAAAGGTGACCGATCGAGGTCTAAAATAAAAATCATCACCCGGTGACGCCGATCGAACATTTCCTAATAAACAACACCAAAAAATTAGTAAGGGATTAATTTGGAAAAACAATACCCGACATCGGTCGTTGTAAAGCCCCGACTGATATTTTACAGCCAAGATTGCGGAATTTTTTTACAAACACTGGCCGATAATATTTCTTCATGGTAGACGAAGTTTTGTCGCTCGGTATTGCCTGAAAAAATTACAATGTAGGTCGGCTAGGGTTTTTCGTGCGGGATTGTGTTTCGGCCGACACTGGCATGTTCTCATTTTGTCGGCCACGAAAACATTAGCCCTCCTTGGCAAAAAAAAAACATGATTCACACAGATATTGATCGAAAAAAATGCTAGCCGACGTCGGCCGGCTAGGAAAGACGACAGATCGAGGCCTCAAAAAGAAGCATGACCGGATGACCCCGACCGAACATTTCCTAATAGGCATCATCCAAATATAATTCAGGGGTGGAATAGAAAAAACAATAGCCGACATCGGTAGTTAAATAGCCCCGACGGATATTTTTCAGCCGACATTGCGCAATTTTTTTACAAACACTGGCCGATAATATCTTTTTTACGGCAGAGGAAGCTTTTTTTGTTCGATGTTGCCTAAAAAATTTACAATGCAGTTCGGCTAGGTTTCTTCGTGCGAACTGAACCGAAGTTGTGTTTCGGCCGACTGGCATGTTCTCATTTTGTCGGCCAGGAAAACATTAGCCCACCTCGGCATAAAAAACATGATTCACCGATATTGACAGGAAAAGAAAAATGCTAGCCGACGTCGGCCAGGAAAGATGACCGACCGAGGTCTGAAAAAGAAGCATGACCGGATGACTCCGGTCGAACATTTCCTAACAGATATCATCCAAGTATTATTCAGGGATTGAATAGAAAAAACAATAGCCGACATCGGTAGTTAAATAGCCGTGACTGATATTTTTCGGCCGACATTGCGCAATTTCTTTTACAAACGCTGGCCGTTACGGTAAAGGATGTTTTGCTGTTTTGGGTGTCGCCTATAAAATTTTCAATGTAGGTCGGCTAGGTTTTTTCGTGCGAGCTCAACCGAAGTTGTTTTTCGGCCGACACCGGCATGTTCTCATTTACTCTGCCAGGAAAACATTAACCCACCTCGGCAAAAAATCATTATTCTCCGATACTGATTGGAAAAAAAAACGATAGCCGATGTCGTCCGGGAAAGGTGACCGATCGAGGTCTAAAATAAAAATCATCACCCGGTGACGCCGATCGAACATTTCCTAATAAACAACACCAAAAAATTAGTAAGGGATTAATTTGGAAAAACAATACCCGACATCGGTCGTTGTAAAGCCCCGACTGATATTTTACAGCCAAGATTGCGGAATTTTTTTACAAACACTGGCCGATAATATTTCTTCATGGTAGACGAAGTTTTGTCGCTCGGTATTGCCTGAAAAAATTACAATGTAGGTCGGCTAGGGTTTTTCGTGCGGGATTGTGTTTCGGCCGACACTGGCATGTTCTCATTTTGTCGGCCACGAAAACATTAGCCCTCCTTGGCAAAAAAAAAACATGATTCACACAGATATGATCGAAAAAAATGCTAGCCGACGTCGGCCGGCTAGGAAAGACGACAGATCGAGGCCTCAAAAAGAAGCATGACCGGATGACCCCGACCGAACATTTCCTAATAGGCATCATCCAAATATAATTCAGGGGTGGAATAGAAAAAACAATAGCCGACATCGGTAGTTAAATAGCCCCGACGGATATTTTTCAGCCGACATTGCGCAATTTTTTTACAAACACTGGCCGATAATATCTTTTTTACGGCAGAGGAAGCTTTTTTTGTTCGATGTTGCCTAAAAAATTTACAATGCAGTTCGGCTAGGTTTCTTCGTGCGAACTGAACCGAAGTTGTGTTTCGGCCGACTGGCATGTTCTCATTTTGTCGGCCAGGAAAACATTAGCCCACCTCGGCATAAAAAACATGATTCACCGATATTGACAGGAAAAGAAAAATGCTAGCCGACGTCGGCCAGGAAAGATGACCGACCGAGGTCTGAAAAAGAAGCATGACCGGATGACTCCGGTCGAACATTTCCTAACAGATATCATCCAAGTATTATTCAGGGATTGAATAGAAAAAACAATAGCCGACATCGGTAGTTAAATAGCCGTGACTGATATTTTTCGGCCGACATTGCGCAATTTCTTTTACAAACGCTGGCCGTTACGGTAAAGGATGTTTTGCTGTTTTGGGTGTCGCCTATAAAATTTTCAATGTAGGTCGGCTAGGTTTTTTCGTGCGAGCTCAACCGAAGTTGTTTTTCGGCCGACACCGGCATGTTCTCATTTACTCTGCCAGGAAAACATTAACCCACCTCGGCAAAAAATCATTATTCTCCGATACTGATTGGAAAAAAAAACGATAGCCGATGTCGTCCGGGAAAGGTGACCGATCGAGGTCTAAAATAAAAATCATCACCCGGTGACGCCGATCGAACATTTCCTAATAAACAACACCAAAAAATTAGTAAGGGATTAATTTGGAAAAACAATACCCGACATCGGTCGTTGTAAAGCCCCGACTGATATTTTACAGCCAAGATTGCGGAATTTTTTTACAAACACTGGCCGATAATATTTCTTCATGGTAGACGAAGTTTTGTCGCTCGGTATTGCCTGAAAAAATTACAATGTAGGTCGGCTAGGGTTTTTCGTGCGGGATTGTGTTTCGGCCGACACTGGCATGTTCTCATTTTGTCGGCCACGAAAACATTAGCCCTCCTTGGCAAAAAAAAACATGATTCACACAGATATTGATCGAAAAAAATGCTAGCCGACGTCGGCCGGCTAGGAAAGACGACAGATCGAGGCCTCAAAAAGAAGCATGACCGGATGACCCCGACCGAACATTTCCTAATAGGCATCATCCAAATATAATTCAGGGGTGGAATAGAAAAAACAATAGCCGACATCGGTAGTTAAATAGCCCCGACGGATATTTTTCAGCCGACATTGCGCAATTTTTTTACAAACACTGGCCGATAATATCTTTTTTACGGCAGAGGAAGCTTTTTTTGTTCGATGTTGCCTAAAAAATTTACAATGCAGTTCGGCTAGGTTTCTTCGTGCGAACTGAACCGAAGTTGTGTTTCGGCCGACTGGCATGTTCTCATTTTGTCGGCCAGGAAAACATTAGCCCACCTCGGCATAAAAAACATGATTCACCGATATTGACAGGAAAAGAAAAATGCTAGCCGACGTCGGCCAGGAAAGATGACCGACCGAGGTCTGAAAAAGAAGCATGACCGGATGACTCCGGTCGAACATTTCCTAACAGATATCATCCAAGTATTATTCAGGGATTGAATAGAAAAAACAATAGCCGACATCGGTAGTTAAATAGCCGTGACTGATATTTTTCGGCCGACATTGCGCAATTTCTTTTACAAACGCTGGCCGTTATACCGGTAAAGGATGTTTTGCTGTTTTGGGTGTCGCCTATAAAATTTTCAATGTAGGTCGGCTAGGTTTTTTCGTGCGAGCTCAACCGAAGTTGTTTTTCGGCCGACACCGGCATGTTCTCATTTACTCTGCCAGGAAAACATTAACCCACCTCGGCAAAAAATCATTATTCTCCGATACTGATTGGAAAAAAAAAACGATAGCCGATGTCGTCCGGGAAAGGTGACCGATCGAGGTCTAAAATAAAAATCATCACCCGGTGACGCCGATCGAACATTTCCTAATAAACAACACCAAAAAATTAGTAAGGGATTAATTTGGAAAAACAATACCCGACATCGGTCGTTGTAAAGCCCCGACTGATATTTTACAGCCAAGATTGCGGAATTTTTTTACAAACACTGGCCGATAATATTTCTTCATGGTAGACGAAGTTTTGTCGCTCGGTATTGCCTGAAAAAATTACAATGTAGGTCGGCTAGGGTTTTTCGTGCGGGATTGTGTTTCGGCCGACACTGGCATGTTCTCATTTTGTCGGCCACGAAAACATTAGCCCTCCTTGGCAAAAAAAAACATGATTCACACAGATATTGATCGAAAAAAATGCTAGCCGACGTCGGCCGGCTAGGAAAGACGACAGATCGAGGCCTCAAAAAGAAGCATGACCGGATGACCCCGACCGAACATTTCCTAATAGGCATCATCCAAATATAATTCAGGGGTGGAATAGAAAAAACAATAGCCGACATCGGTAGTTAAATAGCCCCGACGGATATTTTTCAGCCGACATTGCGCAATTTTTTTACAAACACTGGCCGATAATATCTTTTTTACGGCAGAGGAAGTTTTTTTGTTCGATGTTGCCTAAAAAATTTACAATGCAGTTCGGCTAGGTTTCTTCGTGCGAACTGAACCGAAGTTGTGTTTCGGCCGACTGGCATGTTCTCATTTTGTCGGCCAGGAAAACATTAGCCCACCTCGGCATAAAAAACATGATTCACCGATATTGACAGGAAAAGAAAAATGCTAGCCGACGTCGGCCAGGAAAGATGACCGACCGAGGTCTGAAAAAGAAGCATGACCGGATGACTCCGGTCGAACATTTCCTAACTGATATGAATCTTACGGGGCGGATCGTTTGATACAGGCTACGGAGGTTTGGATGACGCCACTTCCGGTGAAGGAAGATAAGTCAGGGTAGACGCCACAAGGATTACCTTGATAAGTCTGAGATTGGTTCAACAAGGAACTCAGAGAGAAACTCTCACCAAATTTTATCAAATGTCAAAAGTTTCTTTTATTGAAAACAAAAACAAATACTTATAGTGTATCTGAAGAAAAAGATAAAAATAGACATGGGCCTTCTAAACAGTTTGGGCCAAAATTACAATAAAAATAAATTATAACTAAAAACTTATTTAACTTGGGCCTTCAAGTTAGTTTGGGCCTTCAACAACAATTAGTAGTCTTGGTAGTGCCTCTGCCTCTGGGCCTTCATCTTTCTCCACTTGGGCCTTCAATCATCATCAATGGCAGCTATACAAATGACTAGCCTTGTCTCTATGACGTGTTGGCTTGTTTAAGTCTGCCTCTGGTCATGGGACCTTCAAGTGCTTCATGGTCCTTGCCCTTGGTTATGTCCTCATCACTCCCTCCTTCTTGAAAAGGATTTGTCCTCAAATCCAAGGCTCCTCCATCTGCATCAAAAAGAGATAGATCAGACACATTGAAAGTGGCACTTACATTATACTCACTAGGCAAGTCAATCTTGTAGGCATTGTCGTTGATCTTCTCCAACACTTGGAATGGTCCGTCTCCTCTAGGTTGAAGCTTGGACTTCCTGTGTTTTGGGAACCTCTCCTTCCTCAGGTGTACCCAAACCCAATCACCTGGTTCAAGCACGACTTTCTTTCTGCTTTTGTTGGCTTGCCTTGCATAGCTCGCATTTTTCTTTTCAATTTGAACCTTCACTTGCTCATGCAACTTCTTCACATACTCAGCTATAGCCTGTGCATCCTTATGCTTAAACATAGCAATGTTAGGCATAGGCAACAAATCAAGAGGAGTCAAAGGATTAAATCCATACACTATCTCAAATGGTGAACAATTAGTTGTGCTATGGACAGCCCGATTATAAGCAAACTCAACATGAGGCAAACAGGCTTCCCAAGATTTAAGATTTTTCTTTAAAACAGTCCTAAGCAGTGTGCCTAAAGTCCTATTGACTACCTCAGTTTGACCATCAGTTTGTGGGTGACAAGTAGTAGAAAACAACAATTTAGTACCAATCTTACCCCACAAGGTCCTCCAAAAGTGACTAAGGAATTTTGCATCCCTATCACTGACAATGCTCCTCGGTAATCCATGAAGCCGCACTATTTCTTTGAAAAACAAATCAGCCACATGACAAGCGTCATCCACTTTCTTGCAAGGGATGAAGTGTGCCATCTTAGAAAACCTGTCAACAACAACAAACACAGAATCCTTTCCATTCTTGGTTTTGGGCAGCCCCAAAACAAAGTCCATAGATATGTCAGTCCAAGGATATTCAGGAACAGGCAAAGGAGTATACAGTCCATGAGGTTTAACCTTAGATTTAGCTTGTTTACACACAATGCAATGACCACAAAACTTATGCACATCACGCCTCATATGAGGCCAAAAGAAATGCTCTTGCAGAATTTCCAGGGTCTTTTGAACCCCAAAGTGTCCCATCAACCCCCCCTCATGTGATTCACTCACAAGCAACTCTCTAATGGAACACTTAGGCACACACAATTTATTTGCTTTAAACAAGAATCCATTATGCCTATAGTAACCATTTTCAGAAAACTTTTCACATGCAGCAAAAATTTCAGCAAAGTCCACATCATGCACATACATGTCTTTCAAAGACTCGAGACCAAACAGTTTAGTTTCAAGCATAGCAAGTAAAGCATGTCTCCTAGACAGTGCATCAGCCACTACATTCCCTTTCCCCTTTTTATGTTTGATGACATATGGAAATTGCTCTAAAAACTCTACCCACTTAGCATGCCTCTTATTAAGCTTTCCTTGGCCTTTTAAGTATTTTAAGGACTCGTGATCACTATGGATGACAAACTCTTTGGGTAATAGGTAATGCTGCCAAGTTTGTAAAGCCCTAACCAAAGCATACAATTCCTTATCATAAGTTGAATAGTTAAGGGCAGCGGCTCCTAACTTTTCACTAAAATAAGCTATCGGATGTCCCTCTTGCAATAAAACAGCCCCAATGCCCACATTTGACGCATCACACTCAATTTCAAATGATTTTGCAAAATTAGGCATAGCAAGAATGGGTGCATTAGTTAACCTATGTTTGAGGGCAGCAAAGGCCTCTTCTTGTTTCTTACCCCATTTGAAACCCACATTCTTCTTAACAACTTCAGTTAGAGGAGCAGCCAATGTACTAAAATCCTTAACAAATCTCCTATAGAAACTTGCTAAACCATGAAATCCCCTCACCTCACTCAGGGTCTTAGGTGTTGGCCATTCTTGGATGGCCTTAACCTTTTCCACATCCACCCGTACTCCCTCAGCACTAACAACAAAACCCAGAAACACCACATGATCAGTACAAAAGGAGCACTTTTCTAGGTTGGCATACAATTTTTCTTTCCTAAGCACACTTAAAACAGATTGCAAATGTTGAACATGCAAATCAAGACTAGTGCTATAGATAAGAATATCATCAAAGTACACCACCACAAATTTCCCAATAAATTCCCTTAAAACATGGTTCATCAATCTCATGAAAGTACTAGGTGCATTAGTCAAACCAAATGGCATAACCATCCACTCATACAAACCATATTTTGTTTTAAAGGCAGTTTTCCATTCATCTCCCTCTCTGATTCTAATCTGATTATAGCCACTTTTCAAATCAATTTTAGAAAACACACATGCACCATACAGTTCATCAAGAAGATCATCTAACCTGGGGATTGGGTGCCTATACTTGATGGTGATGTTGTTTATGGCTCTACAATCAGAACACATCCTCCATGAGCCGTCCTTCTTGGGTACTAGAATGACAGGTACAGCGCACGGACTCATACTATCTCTCACCCAACCTTTGCTCAGGAGTTCGGATACTTGCCTTTCGATCTCCTTAGTTTCTTGTGGGTTGCTCCTATAAGCTGGCCGATTGGGCAAGGACGCTCCTGGAATGAGATCAATGTGATGCTCAATTCCCCTCAATGGTGGCAAACCATCTGGTACACTTGCTGGAAACACATCATCAAAATCCTGCAGAAGAGATTGAATACTAGAAGGCAATTTAAATTCATCAATTGGGTTAGCATGCAACATCTGACGTTGAGAAAACAATAAATAGAGGGGTTGTCTCGCACAAAGCACCCTCCTCACCTCCCTTTTTGTTGCTAAATAAAGCTGTTTGCCCTCAAGTGTTTCACTCTTTTTGTTTTCTCTCTTTTCCCTCTCAAGTGTTTCACTCTTTTTCTTTCCTCTCTTTTCCTTCTCAAGTGTTTCACTCTTCTTCCTCTCAAGTGTCTCACTCTTTTTCTTTTCTCTCATTTTTATCTGATCCTCACAAACCTCTTGAGGAGATAACGGTTTGAGAACAATCTTCTTGTCAGCTTGCTGGAAAGAGATTTTGTTGGTGAAGCCATCATGCACTGCCTTGGTATCATACTGCCACGGTCTTCCTAACAGCACATGGGTCGCTTCCATTGGGACCACATCACACAGCACCTTGTCATTATATCGCCCAATGGTGAGACACACCTCAACCTGTTGAGTCACTTTTATCTCTTCATCTTCACTAAGCCACTGAAGTTTGTATGGTCTAGGATGGGGCTTAGTTTCCAAATTCAGTTTGGTCACTAATGTGGAACTTGCAACATTGGTACAGCTTCCTCCATCAACAATTAAAGAGCATAGCTTACCATTAATTACACATCTGGTGTGGAAAATATTTTCTCTTTGATTGTCATCCAGTGGCTGCATTTGATTTCCCAACAGCCTTCTCACCATCAACATATCACCCTGCATAGCTTCCTCCTCATACTCTTCTTCTTCCACTTCTTCTTCACTGATTTCAGACTCACTAGTGATTTCTCCATCAGCCTTCATGATCATGGTCCTCCTGGTTGGACATTCAGAAGCAATATGTCCTCTGCCTAAGCACTTGAAACATTTTATGTTTCTGGTTCCAGTATTGGATGAGGAAGTGGAGGTGTTATGTTTGCTTCCACCTACACTGGGTGTTGCTGACTTTCCATACGGGGATGTGGCTGCAGGTCGGAACGAATTACCTCCCTCCTTCTTGGATCTGTTGGCCCAGTTTTGGTTGTAAGTATTGGGTGAGTTCCTCCTTGTTGCACTTTTTCTTTTAATTTGCTGTTCAACCCGAAGCGCCCTATGTAACAAGTCATCCAACACCACATACTCCTGTAATTCAACAACATCTCTGATTTCAGGGTTTAGACCATTCAGGAAACGAGCCATTGTGTCTTCGGAGTCCTCTTCGATGTTGGCCCTCACTAACGCCATTTCCATCTCTTTATAATATTCTTCCACGGTTAAATTCCCTTGGGACAGCCCTTGGAGTTTCTGTCGCATGGTTTTGTTATAGCTAGTGGGCACATACCTTTTTCTCATCACCCTTTTCATCTCAGTCCATGTATCTACCTCTCGCCGTTCCTCTCTCAACATTTCTCTTTGGTATTTATGCCACCAAACAAGGGCATAGTCGGAGAATTCAGCTGCTGCTAGCTTGACTTTCTGCGCATCAGTGTAGTCATTGCAGGCAAATACGTGCTCAGTCTTCATTTCCCAGTCCAGGTAGGCATCTGGATCACTTCTACCTTTGAAGGGAGGAACATTGAGCTTTACTCCCTCAACCCGGTTCTGCCTCGGTCCGTCATTACCGCCATTGTTACCTCTATTCCCATCTATATTTCGTCTAGCATTCTGATTGGCTTGGTTCTCCAAAGCTTCTAGTCGTCCATAGACCTCCTCTGTGGTACGGTCTAGCAAACGTTGCATCTGTGCATTCATCGCATCCACTAACAGACGTTGAGCGCCGTCCAACTGATGGTACTCGTCACCACCACCACCTGCTCCAGCCATAATTCAACAGGAAAAAAAAATGTGCAATAAAAATTATTAAGGTTTCAGGACCTCACAACACTCTACTCACGTCTCTTAGATGGTAGTACACTCGTGTTTAATGCTCTCAATAGGCTTTTGTGTAATGTATTCCCTCTTGCCTTTTACCACTCGTGTTTCCTCTTAAGTTCCTGGATGGACCAAATTAGACACACAAGGTAATATAAAATAAAAGGAAAGACAATATAATGATCACAAACAGATTTGATTTGGGATAACAACTTGGACTTGATTTGGATAATAATATATTAGATTTGGATTTGGATAACAGGTGAGCTTTAATTTGGGTAACAGATATGATAACAAATAAGATATTATAGATAGGATAACAGATAAGATATTAGATAGGATAACAGATAAGATATTAGGTAGGATAACAGATAAGATATTAGATAGGACAACAGATAGGACAAGTAAACTTCAAATGCTCATAACTTTTGCTACAGTTGTCCGTTTGAGGCCCACTATATATCAAAACGCTCAGAATTCAGAGGAGAATCTAGATAAGGGGATTTGTTCCACGATTTTCTTTCAAAAATAACACCTCTAAATGCCTCAATTTCGTTTTCAAAGATCAAACACCCACTTTTTTTTTTTCAAAATTTTTGCAACTTTTTTTTTTTTTGCAACTGTTTCTTTTTTTTTTCTTTCTTTCTTTCTTTCTTTTTTTTTTCGTTTCTTTTTTTTTTCTCTCTATTTTTTTTTTGTTTTTTTTTTCAGACGTCCAGCTATTAGAATTCGTTCAATAGGCAATCATCATTAGGCAAATTTGACAATTTAGCAATTCAGCAATTAGGCAATTTTTACCCCAAACAGAATTCGAATAGGCTGAAACAAAAGTTATGAACAAAAGACAGAATACAATATGATAGGCACAAGAACAAGAAACAAGAACTCAAACAATTTTTTTTTTGACACAAAGTTTGAAAGACACAAGAAATAAGAACAAGAACGTGACAAGAACAAGAACAAGAACGCAAATAACAGAACAAGGACAAAAACACGAACCTAGACAAATTACGAAGAAAAAAAAATAGGATAGGATACGATAGAACCTGTATCAAGAGCCGAAGCTCTGATACCAGATGATATGAATCTTACGGGGCGGATCGTTTGATACAGGCTACGGAGGTTTGGATGACGCCACTTCCGGTGAAGGAAGATAAGTCAGGGTAGACGCCACAAGGATTACCTTGATAAGTCTGAGATTGGTTCAACAAGGAACTCAGAGAGAAACTCTCACCAAATTTTATCAAATGCCAAAAGTTTTCTTTATTGAAAACAAAAACAAATACTTATAGTGTATCTGAAGAAAAAGATAAAAATAGACATGGGCCTTCTAAACAGTTTGGGCCAAAATTACAATAAAAATAAATTATAACTAAAAACTTATTTAACTTGGGCCTTCAAGTTAGTTTGGGCCTTCAACAACAATTAGTAGTCTTGGTAGTGCCTCTGCCTCTGGGCCTTCATCTTTCTCCACTTGGGCCTTCAATCATCATCAATGGCAGCTATACAAATGACCAGCCTTGTCTCTATGACGTGTTGGGCTTGTTTAAGTCTGCCTCTGGTCATGGGACCTTCAAGTGCTTCATGGTCCTTGCCCTTGGTTATGTCCTCATCAAAAAGACAATAGCCGACATCGTTAGTTAAAAATAGCCCCGACTGCTACTTTTTCGGCCGACATTGCGCAATTTCTTTTTGCAAAGTGGCCGATAATATTTCTTTACGGTAAAGGAAGTTTTGTTGCTGGGCGTCGCCTATAAAATTTTCAATGTAGGTCGGCTAGGTTTTTTCGTGCGAGCTCAACCGAAGTTTTGTTTCAGCCGACACCGCGATGTTTTTCTTTACTCTGCAAGGAAACATTTTCCCACCTCGGAAAAAAACTTTATTCACCGATACTGATCGAAAAAAAATGCTAGACGACATCGGCCAGGAAAGTAACAGATCGAGGCCTAAAAAAAAATCACCTGGTGACGCCGATCGAACATTTCCTAATCGACATCATCCAAATATTATTCAGGGATTGAATAGACAAAACAACAGCCAACATCGGGCGTTAAACAGCCGCGGCTGATATTTTTCAGCCGACATTGCGCAATTTTTTTACAAACGCTGGCCGATAATATTTCTTTAGGGCAGAGGAGTTTTTTTGTTTGGTGTTGCCTAAAAATTTTACATGTAGGTCGGCTAGGGTTTTTCGTGCGGCCGACGAGATGTTTTCGGCCGACACTGGCATGTTCTCATTTACCGGACAGGAAAAATTAGCCCACCTCGGAAAAAAAATGTGATTCCCCGGATCTGATCGAAAAAATGCAGCCGACGTCGGCCAGGAAAGATGACCGATCGAGGTTTGAAAAGAAGCATCACCGGATGCGCCGATCGACATTTCCTAATGGACATCATCCAAATATTATTCAGGGATTGAATAGAAAAACAATAGCCGACATCGGCCGTTGTAAAAGCCGCGACTGATATTTTTCAGCCGACATTGCGCAATTTTTTTTACAAACGCTGGCCGATAATATTTTTTTTTTACGTAGAGGATGCTTTTTTTTTGTGTCGCCGTAAAAATTTACAAGGTAGGTCGGCTAGGTTTTTTCGTTCGAGCTGAACCGAAGTTGTGTTTCGGCCGACACCGGCATGTTTTCATTTGCTTGGCAAGGAAAACACTAGCCAACCTTGGCAGAAAAACATGATTCACCGGCACTGATCGAAAAAAATGCTAGCCGACGTCGGATGACGCCGATCGAACATTTCCTAATAGGCATCATCCAAATATTATTCAGGGATTGAATAGAAAAGACAATAGCCGACATCGTTAGTTAAATAGCCCGACTGCTATTTTTCGGCCGACATTGCGCAATTTTCTTTTTGCAAACGTTGGCCGATAATATTTCTTTACGGTAAAGGAAGTTTTGTTGCTGGGCGTCGCCTATAAAATTTTCAGTGTAGGTCGGCTAGGTTTTTTCGTGCGAGCTCAACCGAAGTTTTGTTTCGCCGACACCGCGATGTTTTTTTCTTTACTCTGCAAGGAAAGCATTTTTCCCACCTCGGAAAAAAACTTTATTCACCGATACTGATCGAAAAAAAATGCTAGACGACATCGGCCAGGAAAGTTAACAGATGGAGGCCTAAAAAAAAGTCACCTGGTGACGCCGATCGAACATTTCCTAATCGACATCATCCAAATATTATTCAGGGATTGAATAGACAAAACAACAGCCAACATCGGGCGTTAAACAGCCGCGGCTGATATTTTTCAGCCGACATTGCGCAATTTTTTTTACAAACGCTGGCCGATAATATTTCTTTAGGGCAGAGGGAGTTTTTTTGTTTGGTGTTGCCTAAAAGATTTTACAGTGTAGGTCGGCTAGGGTTTTTCGTGCGCGCCGTACCGAGACTGTGTTTCGGCCGACACTGGCATGTTCTCATTTACCCGGACAGGAAAAGATTAGCCCACCTCGGAAAAAAAATGTGATTCCCCGGCTCTGATCGAAAACAATGCAAACCGACGTCGGCCAGGAAAGATGACCGATCGAGGTTTGGAAAAGAAGCATCACCGGATGGCGCCGATCGCACATTTCCTAATGGACATCATCCAAATATTATTCAGGGATTGAATAGAAAACACAATAGCCGACATCGGCCGTTGTAAAGCCGCGACTGATATTTTTCAGCCGACATTGCGCAATTTTTCTTTTACAAACGCTGGCCGATAATATTTTTTTTTTTACGATAGAGGATGCTTTTTTTTTGTGTCGCCGTAAAAATTTACAAGGTAGGTCGGCTAGGTTTTTTCGTTCGAGCTGAACCGAAGTTGTGTTTCGGCCGACACCGGCATGTTTTCATTTGCTTGGCAAGGAAAACACTAGCCAACCTCGGCAAAAAAACATGATTCACCGGCACTGATCGAAAAAAATGCTAGCCGACGTCGGATGACGCCGATCGAACATTTCCTAATAGGCATCATCCAAATATTATTCAGGGATTGAATAGAAAAGACAATAGCCGACATCGTTAGTTAAATAGCCCGACTGCTACTTTTTCGGCCGACATTGCGCAAGTTTTTTTCTTTTTTGCAAACGTTGGCCGATAATATTTCTTTACGGTAAAGGAAGTTTTGTTGCTGGGCGTCGCCTATAAAATTTTCAGTGTAGGTCGGCTAGGTTTTTTCGTGCGAGCTCAACCGAAGTTTTGTTTCAGCCGACACCGCGATGTTTTTTTCTTTACTCTGCAAGGAAAGCATTTTTCCCACCTCGGAAAAAAACTTTATTCACCGATACTGATCGAAAAAAAATGCTAGACGACATCGGCCAGGAAAGTTAACAGATGGAGGCCTAAAAAAAAGTCACCTGGTGACGCCGATCGAACATTTCCTAATCGACATCATCCAAATATTATTCAGGGATTGAATAGACAAAACAACAGCCAACATCGGGCGTTAAACAGCCGCGGCTGATATTTTTCAGCCGACATTGCGCAATTTTTTTTACAAACGCTGGCCGATAATATTTCTTTAGGGCAGAGGGAGTTTTTTTGTTTGGTGTTGCCTAAAAGATTTTACAGTGTAGGTCGGCTAGGGTTTTTCGTGCGCGCCGTACCGAGACTTTGTTTCGGCCGACACTGGCATGTTCTCATTTACCCGGACAGGAAAAGATTAGCCCACCTCGGAAAAAAAATGTGATTCCCCGGCTCTGATCGAAAACAATGCAAACCGACGTCGGCCAGGAAAGATGACCGATCGAGGTTTGGAAAAGAAGCATCACCGGATGGCGCCGATCGCACATTTCCTAATGGACATCATCCAAATATTATTCAGGGATTGAATAGAAAACACAATAGCCGACATCGGCCGTTGTAAAGCCGCGACTGATATTTTTCAGCCGACATTGCGCAATTTTTTTTTTACAAACGCTGGCCGATAATATTTTATTTTTACGATAGAGGATGCTTTTTTTTTGTGTCGCCGTAAAAATTTACAAGGTAGGTCGGCTAGGTTTTTTCGTTCGAGCTGAACCGAAGTTGTGTTTCGGCCGACACCGGCATGTTTTCATTTGCTTGGCAAGGAAAACACTAGCCAACCTCGGCAGAAAAACATGATTCACCGGCACTGATCGAAAAAAATGCTAGCCGACGTCGGATGACGCCGATCGAACATTTCCTAATAGGCATCATCCAAATATTATTCAGGGATTGAATAGAAAAGACAATAGCCGACATCGTTAGTTAAATAGCCCCGACTGCTACTTTTTCGGCCGACATTGCGCAAGTTTTTTTCTTTTTTGCAAACGTTGGCCGATAATATTTCTTTACGGTAAAGGAAGTTTTGTTGCTGGGCGTCGCCTATAAAATTTTCAGTGTAGGTCGGCTAGGTTTTTTCGTGCGAGCTCAACCGAAGTTTTGTTTCAGCCGACACCGCGATGTTTTCATTTACTCTGCAAGGAAAGCATTTTCCCACCTCGGAAAAAAACTTTATTCACCGATACTGATCGAAAAAAAATGCTAGACGACATCGGCCAGGAAAGTTAACAGATGGAGGCCTAAAAAAAAGTCACCTGGTGACGCCGATCGAACATTTCCTAATCGACATCATCCAAATATTATTCAGGGATTGAATAGACAAAACAACAGCCAACATCGGGCGTTAAACGGCTGCGACTGATATTTTTCAGCCGACATTGCGCAATTTTTTTTACAAACGCTGACCGATAATATTTCTTTAGGGTAGAGGTAGTTTTTTTGTTTGGTGTTGCCTAAAAGATTTTACAAAGTAGGTCGCCTAGGGTTTTTCGTGCGCGCTGTACCGAGACTGTGTTTCGGCCGACACCGGCATGTTCTCATTTACTCGGCCAGGAAAAGATTAGCCCACCTCGGAAAAAAACTGTGATTCACCGGCACTGATCGAAAGCAATGCAAACCGACGTCGGCCAGGAAAGATGACCGATCGAGGTTTGAAAAAGAAGTATCACCGGATGGCGCCGATCGCACATTTCCTAATGGACATCATCCAAATATTATTCAGGGATTGGATAGAAAACACAATAGCCGACATCAGTCGTTGTAAAGCCGCGACTGATATTTTTCAGCCGACATTGCGCAATTCTTTTTTTTTACAAACGCTGGCCGATAATATTTTTTTACGATAGAGGATGCTTTTTTGTTCTGCGTCGCCGTAAAAATTTACAACGTAGGTCGGCTAGGTTATTTCGTTCGAGCTGAACTGAAGTTGTGTTTCGGCCGACACCGGCATGTTTTCATTTGCTTGGCAAGGAAAACATTAGCCAACCTCGGCAGAAAAACATGATTCACCGGCACTGATCGAAAAAAATGCTAGCCGACGTCGGCCAGGAAAGATGACCGATCGAGGTGTGAAAAAGAAGCATCGCCGGATGACGCCGATCGAACATTTCCTAATAGGCATCATCCAAATATTATTCAGGGATTGAATAGAAAAGACAATAGCTGACATCGTTAGTTAAATAGCCCCGACTGCTACTTTTTTGGCCGACGTTGCGCAAGTTTTTCTTTTTTACAAACGTTGGCCGATAATATTTCTTCACGGTAAAGGAAGTTTTGTTGCTGGGTGTCGCCTATAAAATTTTCAATGTAGGTCGGCTAGGTTTTTTCGTGCGAGCTCAACCGAAGTTTTGTTTCAGCCGACACCGCCATGTTTTCATTTACTCGGCAAGGAAAACATTTTCCCACCTCGGAAAAAAACTTTATTCACCGATACTGATCGAAAAAAATGCTAGACGACATCGGCCAGGAAAGTTAACAGATCGAGGCCTAAAAAAAAGTCATCCGGTGACGCCGGTCGAACATTTCCTAATCGACATCATCCAAATATTATTCAGGGATTGAATAGACAAAACAACAGCCAACATCGGGCGTTAAACGGCCGCGACTGATATTTATCAGCCGACATTGCGCAATTTTTTTTACAAACGCTGGCCGATAATATTTCTTTAGGGTAGAGGTAGTTTTTTTGTTTGGTGTTGCCTAAAAGATTTTACAATGTAGGTCGCCTAGGGTTTTTCGTGCGCGCTATACCGACTCTGGCATGGTCTCATTTACTCGGCCAGGAAAACATTAGCCCACCTCGGAATAAAACTGTGATTCACCGGCACTGATCGAAAACAATGCAAACCGACGTCGGCAAGGAAAGATGACCGATCGAGCTTTGAAAATGAAGTATCACCGGATGGCGTCGATCGCACATTTCCTAATGGACATCATCCAAATATTATTCAGGGATTGAATAGAAAACACAATAGTCGACATCGGTCGTTGTAAAGCCACGACTGATATTTTTCAGCCGACATTGCGCAATTTTTTTTTTACAAACGCTGGCCGATAATATTTTTTTACGATAGAGGATGCTTTTTTGTTCTGCGTCGCCATAAAAATTTACAACGTAGGTCGGCTAGGTTATTTCGTTCGAGCTGAACCGAAGTTGTGTTTCGGCCGACACCGGCATGTTTTCATTTGCTTGGCAAGGAAAACATTAGCCAACCTCGGAAGAAAAACATGATTCACCGGCACTGATCGAAAAAAATGCTAGCCGACGTCGGCCAGGAAAGATGACCGATCGAGGTGTGAAAAAGAAGCATCGCCGGATGACGCCGATCGAACATTTCCTAATAGGCATCATCCAAATATTATTAAGGATTGAATAGAAAAGACAATAGCCGACATCGTTAGCGAAATAGCCCCGACAGCTACTTTTTCGGCCGACATTGCGCAAGTTTTTCTTTTTTTTTTTACAAACGTTGGCCGATAATATTTCTTTACGGTAAAGGAAGTTTTGTTGCTGGGTGTCGCCTATAAAATTTTCAATGTAGGTCGGCTAGGTTTTTTCGTGGGAGCTAAACCGAAGTTTGGTTTCAGCCGAGAACGCCATATTTTCATTTACTCGGCAAGGAAAACATTTGCCCACCTCGGAAAAAAACTTTATTCACCGATACTGATCGAAAAAAATGCTAGACGACATTGGCCAGGAAAGTTAACAGATCGAGGCCTAAAAAAAAGTCACCTGGTGATGCCGATCGAACATTTCCTAATCGACATCATCCAAATATTATTCAGGGATTGAATAGACAAAAAAACAGCCAACATCGGGCGTTAAACGGCCGCGACTGATATTTTTCAGCCGACATTGCGCAATTTTTTTTACAAACGCTGGCCGATAATATTTCTTTAGGGTAGAGGTAGGTTTTTTGTTGGGTGTTCCCTAAAAGATTTTACAATGTAGGTCGCCTAGGGTTTTTCGTGCGCGCTGTACCGAGACTGTGTTTCGGCCGACACATTCTCATTTACTCGGCCAGGAAAACATTAGCCCACCTCGGAAAAAAAATGTGATTCACCGGCACTGATCGAAAACAATGCAAACCGACGTCGGCCAGGAAAGATGACCGATCGAGGTTTGAAAAAGAAGTATCACCGGATGGCGCCGATCGCACATTTCCTAATGCACATCATCCAAATATTATTCAGGGATTGAATAGAAAACACAATAGTCGACATCGGTCGTTGTAAAGCCGCGACTGATATTTTTCAGCCGACATTGCGCAATTTATTTTATACAAACGGTGGCCGATAATATTTTTTTACGATAGAGGATGCTTTTTTGTTCTGTGTCGCCGTAAAAATTTACAACGTAGGTCGGCTAGGTTTTTTCGTTCGAGCTGAACCGAAGTTGTGTTTCGGCCGACACCGGTATGTTTTCATTTGCTTGGCAAGGAAAACATTAGCCAACCTCGGCAGAAAAACATGATTCACCGGCACTGATAAAAAAAATGCTAGCCGACGTCGGCCAGGAAAGATGACTGATCGAGGTTTGAAAAAGAAGCATCGCCGGATGACGCCGATCGAACATTTCCCAATAGGCATCATCCAAATATTATTCAGGGATTGAATAGAAAAGACAATAGCCGACATCGTTAGTTAAATAGCCCCGGCTGCTATTTTTTCGGCCGACATTGCGCAAGTTTTTTTTTTACAAACGTTGGCCAATAATATTTCTTTACGGTAAAGGAAGTTTTGTTGCTGGGTGACGCCTATAAAATTTTCAATGTATGTCGGCTAGGTTTTTTCGTGCGAGCTCAACCGAAGTTTTGTTTCAGCCGACACCGCCATGTTTTCATTTACTCGGCAAGGAAAACATCTGCCCACCTTCGAAAAAATTCCTAGACAACATCGGCCAGGAAAATTAAAAGATCGAGGCCTAGAAAAAAGTCACCTGGTGACGCCGATCGAACATTTCCTAATCGACATCATCCAAATATTATTCAGGGATTGAATAGACAAAACAACAGCCAACATCGGGCGTTAAACAGCCGCGACTGATATCTTTCAGTCGACATTGCGCAATTTTTTATACAAACGCCGGCCGATAATATTTCTTTAGGGTAGAGGGAGTTTTTTTGTTTGGTGTTGCCTAAAAGATTTACAATGTAGGTCGGCTAGGGTTTCTCGTGCGCGCTGTACCGAGACTGTGTTTCGGCTGACACTGGCATGTTCTCATTTACTCGGCAAGGAAAACATTAGCCCAACTCGGAAAAAAAATGTGATTCACCGATATTGATCGGAAACAATGCAAAGCGACATCGGCCAGGAAAGATGACCGATCGAGGTTTCAAAAAGAAGTATCACCGGATGACGCCGATAGCACATTTCCAAATGGACATCATCCAAATATTATTCAGGGATTGAATAGAAAACACAATAGCCGACATCGGTCGTTGTAAAGCCGCGACTGATATTTTTCCGCCGACATTGCGCAACTTTTTTTTACAAACGCTGGCCGATAATATTTTTTTACGATAGAGGATGCTTTATTGTTCTGTGTCGCCGTAAAAATTTACAACGTAGGTCGGCTAGGTTTTTTCGTTCGAGCTGAACCGAAGTTATGTTTCGGCCGACACCGGCATGTTTTCATTTGCTTGGCAATGAAAACATTAGCCAACCTCGGCAGAAAAACATGATTCATCGGCACTGATCGAAAATAATGCTAGCCGACGACGGCCGGGAAAGATGACCGATCGAGGTTTGAAAAAGAAGCATCGCCGGATGATGCCGATCGAACATTTCCTAATAGACATCATCCAAATAATATTCAGGGATTGAATAGAAAAGACAATAGCCGACAGCGTTAGTTAAATAACCCCGACTGCTATTTTTTCGGCCGACATTACGCAAGTTTTTTTTTTTTACAAACGTTGGCCGATAATATCTCTTTACGGTAAAAGAAGTTTTGTTGTTGGGTCTCGCCTATAAAATTTTTAATGTAGGTCGGCTAGGTTTTTTCGTGCGAGCTCAACCGAAGTTTTGTTTCAGCCCACACCGCCATGTTTTCATTTACTCGGCATGGAAAACATTTGCCCACCTCGGAAAAAAGCTTTATTCACCGATACTGATCGAAAAAAATGCTAGATAACATCGGCAAGGAAAGTTAACAGATCGAGGCCTAAAAAAAAGTCACTTGGTGACGCTGATCGAACATTTCCTAATGGACATCATCCAAATATTATTCAGGGATTGAATAGACAAAACAACAGCCAACATCGGGCGTTAAACAGCAGCGACTGATATTTTTCAACCGACATTGCGCAATTTTTTTTACAAACGCTGGCCGATAATATTTCTCTAGGGTAGAGGGAGTTTTTTTGTTTGGTGTTGCCTAAAAGATTTACAATGTAGGTCGGCTAGGGTTTTTCTTGCGCGCTGTACCGAGATTGTGTTTCGGCCGACACTGGCATGTTCTCCTTTACTCGGCCAGGAAAACATTAGCCCACCTCGGAAAAAAAATGTGATTCAAAGATACTGATCAAAAACAATGCAAAGCGACGTCGGCCAGGAAAGATGACCGATCGAGGTTTGAATAAGAAGTATCACCGGATGACGCCGATCGCACATTTCCTAATGGACATCATCCAAGTTTTATTCAGGGATTGAATAGAAAACACAATAGCCGACATCGGTCGTTGTAAAGCCGGGACTGATATTTTTCAACCGACATTGCGCAATTTTTTTTTACAAACGCTGGCCGATAATATTTTTTTACGATAGAGGATGCTTTTTTGTTATGTGTCGCCATAAAAATTTACAACGTAGGTCGGCTAGGTTTTTTCCTTCGAGCTCAACCGAAGTTGTGTTTCGGCCGACACCGGCATGTTTTCATTTGCTTGGCAAGGAAAACATTAGCCAACCTCGGCAGAAAAACATGATTCACCGGCACTGATCGAAAAAAATGCTTGCCGACGTCGGCCAAGAATGATGACCGATCGAGGTTTGAAAAAGAAGCATCGCCGGATGACGCCGATCGAACATTTCCTAAAAGACATCATCCAAATATTATTCATGGATTGAATAGAAAAGACAATAGCCGACATCGTTAGCTAAATAGCGCCGACCGCTATTTTTGCGGCCGACATTGCGCAAGTTTTTTTTCTTTTTTATAAACGTTGGCCGATAATATTTCCTTACGGTAAAGGAAGTTTTGTTGTTGGGTGTCGCCTATAAAATTTTCAATGTAGGTCGGCTAAGTTTTTTCGTGCGAGCTCAACCGAAGTTTTGTTTCAGCCGACACCGCCATGTTTTCATTTACTCGGCAAGGAAAACATTTGCCCACCTCGGAAAAAACTTTATTAACCGATACTGATCGAAAAAAATGCTAGACGACATCGGCCAGGAAGGTTAACAGATGGAGGCCTAAAAATAAAGTCACCTTGTGACGCCGATCGAACATTTCCTAATCGACATCATCCAAATATTATTTAGGGATTGAATAGACAAAACAACAGCCAACATCGGGCGTTAAACAGCCGCGACTGATATTTTTCAGCCGACATTGCGCAATTTTTTAGGGATGTATGCTTGTCCCTGTTGCATGCTGGTTTTCAAGAAAACAATATTTTTGACTAATGGGATGCGATATGTCTATTATTGATGAATACCATCATTGTTGCTATTAGACTTGTGTTGTCTGAAGACTTGGGGAGTATGAATCTCAGGCATGAACTGTATATGTATATGTAGAGTGTGACTTACTGATGATATTTCTATTGATGACATTAATTGATATGAGGTGATGTTGATGTTTATGATGATATTGATATGAGATGAGGTTGTTATTGATGATTGTGTCAATATGAGTTGATGTTGTTATTGATGAATATGTTAATATGAGATGATGTTGTTGCTATTGATAATGTCATTGAGATAAGACGATGTTGATGTTGAGAATGATATTGAGATGACATGTTGATGATGTTGAAAATGCACTGTGATGATGTTATGTTGTGTATGTACATGGGGGGTATAGTGACCTTGTTGGATATCCCTAGTGGGGGAAATAGAAACCGCCTGCTCTCTGACAAGGCTCACAAGTGCTATAGATTCTCCACGCATCCTTGAAGATGGTGGGCCAATAGAAACCGTAGTCAAGCACCTTGCGAGCTGTCCTCTGTATGCCAAGATGGCCACCTGGTGCGGAAGAATGACAAAATTACAGGACCGAGTCAATCTCATGGTCTGGAATGCATCTCCTAATAACCTGGTCACTGCACAACTTCCACAAATAAGGGTCATCCCAAATATAATGCTTAGCATCGCTCTTAATTTTATCATTTTGAGCTTTAGAGGCTAAGGGAGGAAAAACAGAAGCAACCAAATAATTCACAATATTAGCAAACCAGGGAGTGGGGAAGGAATCAGAAATACTATACAGAATGTACAAATGGTCATCTGGAAAATCATCCCGAATGGGTGTGTCCTCAGACACACGCTCAATCCTACTCAGATGGTCAGCCATGAGGTTTTGTGCACCACTCTAATCATGGATCTCCAAATCAAACTCTTGGAGCCAAAGCATCCACCTGATCAATCTAGGCTTTGATTAAGCTTTCTTCAATAGGTACATCAGAGCTTCATGGTCAGTATAAACAATAACACGAGTACCAAGTAAATATGAATGAAATTTCTCAAGAGCAAAAACCATCGCTAATAGCTCCTTCTCTGTGTTAGTGTAATTTTCTTGAGCAGCATCCAAAGTTCTGGAAGCATAGTAGATCACCCAAGGCAGCTTATCAATCTTTTGAGCAAGGACAGCCCCCAATGCGTAATTAGATGCATCGCACATTAGCTCAAATGGGGCTGTCCAATCAGGTGCCTGAATGATATGGGTGGTAGTCACCGCACGCTTGAGGCAATCGAAAGCCTCTTTGCACCGGTCATCAAAATCAAACTCCACCTCCTTTTGCAACAGATTGGATAGTGGAAGGGCCACTTTGCTAAAATCCTTGATAAAACGCCTATAAAACCCTGCATGACCAAGAAAAGAACGAACCTCTCGCATGCAAGAGGGGAAAGGAAATTGTGAAATAACATCTATTTTTGCAGGGTCTACCTCTATGCCCCTATTCTAAATGATATGCCCTAAAACTATACCTTGTTCTACCATGAAGTGACATTTTTCAAAATTCAGCACAAGGTTAGTTTCAATGCATCTATTAAGAACTTTATCCAGACTATCCAAACATGCATCAAAAGAGGATCCATAAATAGTAAAATCATCCATAAAGACCTCTATGCAAGTCTCTAAAAAATCACTGAAAATGCGAAGCATACACCGCTGGAAGGTACCAAGGGCATTGCATAGGCCAAAAGGCAAGATGAATTTGTAAATAACCAGAAAATCCATCAAGAAAACAGTAATGAGACTTACCTGCCAAGCGCTCAAGCATTTGATCAATGAAAGGCAGGGGAAAATGATCTTTTCTGGTTACCTGGTTCAACCTCCTATAATCAATGCAGACTCGCCAGCTGTTCTGCACTCTTGTGGGGATAAGCTCATCCTTTTCATTCTTGATCACTGTGAGGTCTGTCTTCTTAGGAACCACTTGGACTGGAGTCACCCACTGGCTGTCAGAAATGGGGTAGATGATTCCAGCTTGTAAGAGCTTGGTCACTTCCTTTTTCACCACATCTAGAATGACGGGGTTGAGTCGCCGCTGTGGCTGCCTCACTGGCTTAGCTGCATGATGTGCCATTATTTTCTCCTATTTCTTAACCCTTTTTGCGCCATTTTAATTATTGTTTAGTCTTAATTGTCAAATTAATTAGGTAGTTTTATTATTTGGGCTCATTCAGCTAATTTGATGTTTTTAATCTAATTTCAGGAATTAATGAAGCATTGGGCTTGAATCCAGAATTGGGCTTGGACTTGAAGAGGGAAGACTATTTTATTCTATCAAATTTTATCTTATCTAGACTTTATCTTATCTAGATATTATTTAGATTTGATCTCATCTAGATATTATTTCATCTAGATCTTATCTTATCTAGATTTTATTTTATTTATGGGCTTGGATTTAAAACAGATTTGTAAGCTTTGGGGCTGAAAACTATATAATAGCATCAAAGTTCTAGTTTAGGCCCTTCTCTTCTCTCTCTCCTTCTCTTCTATCTCTTTTTCGTTTTAGTCACTTTTCGTTTTAGCAATAAAATTTCGTTCTTGCTTCAATCTATAATTTCATTCTCTATTGATTAATGGAAGGCTAAGTCTCCAGCGTTGTTTTCTCTTGAGGATCAAGCATATTTCTCTTTGAGGTTCTATTATTACTATTAAATTCTGATCAGTTTTTCCTCTTCACCAATTACTCTGTATTTGTTGCTATTAATTCATGCATGCTTAATGCTTGATTAATTGTCTCTGTGCTTAATTTACGTTCATGATTAATTGGTGAATGTGTTGCTTAATCACATAATGAATGCCTTATGTTAAATTTCACTTAGTAATTTAATTTAGGGTTGGATTAAGTGGTTGAACTGATAAAGGATAATTTCTCGTAACCTAGGATAAGAGACTTGCTTGTGAATCAAGAGGAAGCAACGTGTTTTAATTCTGATATTTTCTAATTAAAATTTGCTCGTTGTTTAATTTACAAAACAAACACCCCCCAATTCATTACTATTTTATTACTATCTGTTATGAACGTTTGGTTGACCATTGCTCGTTGGGAGACGACCTAGGATCACTTCCTAGATACTGCATTTTTAATGTTTATTTGATTTGGGTACGGCCTCGATCAAATTTGGTGCCGTTGTCGGGGAGCAGTGTCCAAAGGTTCATAATAGCTAGTGATTCGTGTTTTATGTTTAGTTGTTTTAAGTTTTCGTGTTGTGTTAGTGTGTTTAGTGTCTTGTTATTTTGTTTAGTGTGGTGTTTTGCTTTAGTTTTTCTGTTCAGCGCTTTCCCTGTTTCAGTTTTTGTGTTTTGTTGTGAATAGTGCTTTGCGACGGATTTAGCGACCACTTTTGCTGACATGGAAACAAAGTAGTAGTGCAAATCCATTAGCGACTGAATTAGTGACTGCTGCTGACAATTTAATTGGCGATTTTTGTTTTGATAGTTAGGGTTGATTTGAGAGATTCAAAAAAATTTGAGAACTTGTGTTTAGCAAAACTTCAAACGGCCATAACTTTTGCTCTGGGTATCAGAATGACTATTATTGTTTATGTATTTGGGGTAGAAAAAAATTTCCCATATCGCGGAAACCCGCCGAAGGCCGGCTGAGGTCTCTAGCTAGCCAAAATCGCCTTTTTACTAGTTTTTTTTATGACTAGAGGCAATCCATCTGACTTACAACCCTTTGATCCTGAGATAGATAGGACATTTCATAGATTAGTTAGGCATCATTTTGTACCTTTTGACCATCCTGAGCATTCTGTTATTGGTGATTTTGAACATCCTGATTTTGAGCATTATAATTTTGAACATTCTGAGAACATGGCACAACCTCCACCCCGTGAGAGGACTCTAAGGGAAATGGCTGCACCTGATTTCACCTACGAAAGCTTGTGCATCCAATACCCTGATGAGGATGTCCCATATGTTCTTAAAACTGGACTGATCCATTTGCTTCCAAAGTTTCATGGCCTTGCAGGTGAAGACCCGCACAAACATCTGAAAGAATTCCATATTGTCTGCTTCACCATGAAACCCCTAGATGTCCAGGAGGATCACATATTTCTGAAGGCTTTTCCTCATTCTTTAGAGGGAGTGGCAAAGGACTGGCTATATTACCTTACTCCAAGGTCCATCACGAGTTGGGATGACCTCAGGAGAGTATTCTCAGAAAAAATTTTCCCTGCTTCCAGAATCACGACCATCAGAAAGGATATTTCAGGCATTAGGCAACTCAGTGGAGAGAGCCTATATGAATACTGGGAGAGATTTAAAAAACTATGTGCCAGTTGCCCTCACAACCAGATTTCTGGGCAGCTTCTTCTCCAATATTTTTATGAAGGACTCAGTAACATGGAGAGAAGTATGATAGATGCTGCCAGTGGTGGAGCCCTTGGAGACATGACCCCTGTTGAAGCCAGAAATTTAATTGAGAAGATGGCTTCCAACTCCCAGCAATTTAGTGCCAGAAATGATGCTATTGTCATTAGAGGAGTGCATGAAGTAGCCACGAATTCATCTTCATCAGTTGAGACTAAGAAGCTTAAAGGTAAACTAGATGCCTTGGTTAACTTGGTAACCCAACTGGCCATGAATAAAAAATCTGCACCTGTCGCCAGACTCTGTGGTTTATGCTCCTCTGCCAACCACCACAGAGACCTTTGCCCTTCTGTGCAACAATCTGAAGCAATTGAACAACCTGAAGCTTATGCTGCAAACATCTACAATAGACCTCCTCAACCTCAGCAGCAAAATCAGCCACAATAGAACAATTATGACCTCTCCAGCAACAAGTACAATCTCGGGTGGAGGAATCATCCCAACCTTAGATGGTCGAATCCTTCACAACAGCAACAACAACAACAACCTTATTTTCAGAATGTTGCTGGCCCAAGTAGACCATACGTTCCTCCACCAATCCAGCAGCAGCAACAACAACAACAACAACAACCCCAGAAACAACAAACAGTTGAGGCTCCTCCACAACCTTCCCTTGAAGAACTTGTGAGGCAAATGACTATGCAAAACATGCAGTTTCAACAAGAGACAAGAGCCTCCATTCAGAGCTTAACTAATCAGATGGGACAATTGGCTACACAGTTAAATCAACAACAGTCCCAGAATTCTGATAGATTACCTTTTTAATCTGTCCAGAATCCCAAAAATGTGAGTGCCATTACATTGAGGTTGGGAAAGCAGTGTCAAGGACCTCAACTAGTAGCATCTTCCTCATCCGCAAATGAACCTGCCCAACCTCACTCTACTCCAGAAAAAGATGATGACAAAAATTTAAAGAGTAAGTTACCTAACAATTTCTATGCAGGTGAATCTTCCACTGGTAATTCTGATTTACAAAAGTAGCATATCCCTCTTCCATTCCCTCCAAGAGCAATTTCCAACAAAAAAATGGAAGAGGCGGAGAGGGAGATCTTGGAAACATTTAGAAAAGTAGAGGTAAACATACCTCTGCTGGATGCAATAAAGAAAATTCCAAGATATGCTAAATTCTTGAAGGAGATGTGCACTAATAAGTGGAAGCTTAAAGGAAGTGAAAGAATTAGCATGGGCAGAAATGTCTCCGCATTGATTGGTAAATCTGTTCCCCAAATCCCTGAAAAATGTAAAGATCCAGGTACATTCAACATACCTTGTATTATAGGGAACAATAAGTTTGACAATGCCATGCTAGATTTAGGAGCTTCTGTTAGTGTTATGCCTCTGTCTATTTTTAATTCTCTATCTCTTGGTCTTTTACAGTCAACTGATGTGGTAATTCATTTAGCTAATAAAAGTGTTGCCTATCCTGCTGGTTTCATAGAGGATGTCTTAGTTAGAGTTGGTGAACTGATTTTCCCTGTTGATTTTTATATTTTGAATATGGAGGAAGGATTTTCTCAAGGATCAGTTCCCATTATTCTAGGCAGACCTTTTATGAAAACTGCTAGAACTAAGATAGATGTTTATGCAGGCACACTATCTATGGAGTTTGGTGATATAACTGTTCATTTTAATATTCTTGATGCTATGAAACACCCATCTGAAGATCTTTCTGTATTTCGTGCTGAAATAATTGACCATATTGTTGATGAATACATGACTGATCTTCATTCTAATATGCATGCCTGTCACTCTTCATGCATTGAATCTGAATTTGTACTTGATCATATGTCTGAATTTTATGCTGAGAGTGAATATGAAATTGATATTGATTACATGTCTGGTGATGTTTTACCTCTTGAGATTGATTTTCTAGAGTCAGATAGAACTAACCATGTTTCAAGAAGTACACATACCTCTGACTTTCTTTATGAGGTACAAGCTGAGAAACCATCTCTTTCTACCATTATCCAGCTGCCCACACCAGAATTGAAGCCTCTGCCATCAAATTTAAAATATGCTTACTTGGATGATAGCAAAAGTTTTCCAGTAATTATATCTGCCTCCCTTGCTGATGAGCAAGAGGAGAAGTTGTTATCAGTTCTCAAGAAGCATAAAAAGGCTATAGGCTAGACCCTGGCGGACATTCTTGGTATTAGCCCATCCACATGTATGCATTGGATAAATTTAGAGGATGGGGCTAAACCAGTAAGACAGCCACAGAGAAGACTCAACCTAGTGATTCTTGATGTAGTAAAGAAGGAGGTAACCAAGATTTTGCAAGCTGGAATCATTTATCCTATCTCCGACAACCAATAGGTGAGTCCTGTCCAAGTAGTTCCGAAGAAAACCGGCCTCACCGTGATAAAAAATGAGAAAGAGGAGCTGATTCCTACTCGGGTGCAGAACAGCTGAAGAGTCTGCATCGACTATAGGAGACTGAACCAGGTTATCAAAAAGGACCATTTTCCCCTGCCATTCATTGACCAGATGCTTGAACGCCTGACAGGTAAATCTCACTACTGTTTCCTTGATGGTTTTTCTGGTTATATGCAAATCACTATTGCTCTTGAGAATCAAGAAAAGACCATATTCACCTGCCCCTTTGGCACTTTTGCCTATAGGAGGATGCCTTTCGGCCTGTGCAATGGCCCTGGTACCTTCCAGCGATGCATGATCAGTATTTTTAGTGATTTTTTAGAAAATTGCATAGAGGTGTGTTTATGGATGATTTCACTGTATATGGACCCTCTTTTTATATTTGTTTGGATAGTCTGGAAAAGGTTTTGAATAGATGCACTGAAACTAACCTTGTTCTGAATTTTGAAAAATGTCATTTTATGGTTGAGCAAGGTATAGTTTTAGGCCACATTATTTCCAATAAGGGCATTTAAGTAGATCCTGCAAAAAATTTTGTTATTTCACAATTGCCTTACCCTTCTTGTGTGCAAGAGGTGCGATCTTTTCTTGGTCATGCAGGATTCTACAGGCGCTTTATAAGAGATTTTAGTAAAGTAGCCCTTCCACTATCCAACTTGTTGCAAAAGGAGGTGGAGTTTGACTTTAATGATAAATGCAAAGAGGCTTTTGATTGCCTCAAAAGAGCACTGACTACCACCCCCATCATCCAAGCACCCGACTGGACAGCCCCTTTTGAGCTTATGTGTGATGCATCAAATTATGCATTGGGGGCTGTCCTTGCTTAGAAAATTGATAAATTGCCCAGGGTGATATATTATGCTTCTAGGACTTTAGATGCTGCCCAAGCAAATTATACTACTACTGAGAAAGAGCTACTAGCCATAGTTTTTGCTCTTGAAAAATTTCGTTCTTATTTGCTTGGTACTCGCATTATTGTTTATACTGACCATGCAGCTCTAAAGTACTTGTAGAAGAAGGCTGATTTAAAGCCTAGGTTGATTTGATGGATGCTCTGGCTCCAAGAAATTGACTTGGAGATCCGTGATAGGAGCGGAGCACAAAATTTAGTTGTTGATCATTTGAGTCGGATCGAACGTGTGTCTGATGAGGATTCACCCATTCGGGATGATTTCCCGGATGATCATTTGTATATACTGTATAGTATTTCTGATTCTCTTTCTACTCCTTGGTTTGCTAACATTGTCAATTATTTAGTTGCTTCTGTTTTTCCTCCCTTAGCATCTAAAGCTCAAAAAGATAAAATTAAAAGTGATGCTAAGCATTTTATTTGGGATGACCCCTACTTGTGGAAATTGTGCAGTGATCAGGTCATTAGACGATGCATTCCAGATCATGGGACTGACTCAGTCCTGCAGTTCTATCATTCTTTCACACTGAGAGGTCATCTGGGTGTTCAAAGGACAGCTCGCAAAGTGCTTGACTGTGGCTTTTATTGGCCTACCATCTTTAAAGATGCGTGGAAGATTTGTAGCACTTGTGAGCAGTGTCAGAGAGCAGGAAGTGCACTTACATGGCGACAACAAATGCCTCAGCAACCCATGCTATTCTGTGAGGTGTTTGATGTCTGGGGCATAGATTTCATGGGCCTTTTTCCTGTCTCTTTTGGTTATGTTTACATTCTCCTTGCAGTTGATTATGTTTCAAAATGGGTGGAAGCCAAGTCCACTAGAACTAATGATGCTAAGGTTGTTGCAGATTTTGTCAGATCTAATCTGTTTTACATGTTTGGAGTACCTAAAGCAATCGTTAGTGATCAAGGAACCCATTTTTGCAACAAATCAATGCATGCCTTGCATAAAAAGCATGGGGTTGTACACAGGGTATCCGCACCATACCACCCCCAAACCAATGGACAGACAGAAATTTCTAACAGGGAGATCAAGAGAATTTTAGAGAAGATTGTGCAGCCAAGCAGGAAAGATTGGAGTACCAGGCTTGATGATGCTCTTTGGGCACATTGGACTGCCTACAAAGCACCCATAGGAATGTCTCCTTATCAGGTTGTCTTTGGAAAAGCATGTCATCTTCAAGTGGAGATTGAGCACAAAGCATACTGGGCAGTGACCTGCAACTTCTCTATGGATCAAGCTCGTGTGGAAAGAAAGTTGCAACTGAGTGAGTTAGATGAAATCCGCCTAGAAGCGTACAAGAATGCCAAGTTCTACAAAGAAAAGACCAAGAAGTTCCATGATAGCATAATAATTAAGAAGGACTTCATAGTTGGGCAAAAAGTGTTATTGTATAATGATGGAAGCTTGCTTGTGGGGCTTCTATGGAGGCTGGATCTTTGAGCTTCAATGAGGTCCTTTAATGGTGATTTTCTATCACGGAGATGCAGCAGAAGACAAAGGAGAAGAGGTGAGAAGAGGCGCCATCCAATAGGGAATAAGCCATGGAAGAAGGAGCTTCACCACCAAGATGAGCCTTGGATAAGAAGCTTGGAAGGATGCTTCAATGGAGGAAAAGAAAGAGGGAGTGAAAGAGAGAGGGGGGAGCACGAAATTGAAGGAATAAAAGAGGGAGAGAAGTTGAACTTTGAGTTGTGTCTCACAAGACTCTCATTCATCAAAGTTACAATAAGTGTTACACATGTTTCTATTTATAGACTAGGTAGCTTCCTTGAGAAGCTTTCTTGAGAAAACTTCCTTGAGAAGTTTCTATGAGAAAACTTCCTTGAGAAGCTAGAGCTTAGCTACACACACCCCTCTAATAACTAAGCTCACCTCCTTAAGAAGCTTCCTTGAAAAGATTCCTAAAGAAGCTAGAGCTTAGCTACACACACCTCTCTAATAGCTAAGCTCACCTCCTTGAGATGAGAAGCTAGAACTTAGCTACACACCCCGTATAATAGCTAAGCTCACCCCTATGACAAAATACATGAAAATACAAAAAAAGTCCTGTCATACCCTAATTTCGTCCGGGGACCTTTGCTTGATGACATGCAACTTTTGTTTGGTCCTTGTGAGGTGCTTGGCACCCATCATTAGGCAATTTGTGAAATTTCGGGACATGCCGGAAAACAAAAGAAAATATTGATGCACAATCCGTAAGGTTCCGTGACACACCGGAAATCAAATGGAAGCATCGTTGCACAATTAGTGAGGTTCCGTAAGTCAAAAAAGGGATGATTATGTAATCCGCAAGGTTCCGTAACATTACGGAAAGAAAACAAGTATCGTTACGAAATTCGTAAGTTTCCGTAACTTTACGAAAAAAGAATCACCAAAAAAAGGCAGGGGGTGTACTTAGTAAAAATGGGGTGTAAATAGCAACTAGGCCCACTTGGGCCCTCCAGAAGATTCCTCCAGAAGGCTGTTGCTTTTGGAGGAAGCAACCCTGCTCGCCTGGGCGAGCTGGGTGGCAAGCTTCTCCCCCAATTTTCTATAAATAGGGGGAGAAGTGAAGTAGAAAAGGGTTCAGCCCCTTAGGCACTTCTCTCTCTTTCGAATTTGCTTAGGAAAATTGTTTCCGTGAAGAAAATCCAAGCCGAGGCGCTTCCGTAACGTTTCCGTGAGTGATTTCACGAAGGTTTTTGACCGTTCTTCGACGTTCTTCATTCGTTCTTCACCGTTCTTCAGTCTTCAACGGGTAAGTACCTCAAACCAAGCTTTTCGATTCATTCTATGTACCCGTGGTGGTCCACATTTGGTTTCATGTATTTTTATTCTCGTTTCATTTACTTTTTATACCCCCTTTTGACGTGCTTAAGCCATTTTATTTAAGTCATTTCTCGCTTAACCTAAAAATAAAATAAATTTCCACCGATCATTTGAATTGTATTATCCGTTAACTTTGGTTGAAATGAATTGCGACCGATCGGTCGTGCCGCAACCACGTTGGAAACCAAAAAAAAAGAGGTAAATAATAATATAATAATAAAAAACAAAAAAATACCCTTTAGTAAAATAAAGCGAAAAATCAATTGGACGTTTTCTCTTTGGGATTTCTCATTCTTAATCGAATTGACTAATAACTAAAGTGAAACTAAGGCTAAAATCAACTCGCCTAGTCAAGCTCGTCCACAAAAATAGGTTTTTGAAAGTTTATTATTTCAATTTCTTACTAAGTAAAATGGATCATTTTTAAGGTCCAACGCCTTAAAATGATCACCTTTCAAGTAAAAAAGAATCACTTGATTCACGCATAAGAAAGAACTACGTAGGTCTAATTTCCTCATCGCAATTGAGGAATACGTAGGAGCAAAGGGAAACACCCTTGTCGACCACAAAAAGAGAAAAATATAAAAAGGGTATAAAGGATATAAAGACATAAAAAGGGAACGTAAAATCAAAGTCATGTTTGCACATTCGATTAAAGGCTGTCGTCCCTTGGGACAGACGTGTGGGGTGCTAACACCTTCCCCGTGCGTAAATACAACTCCCGAACCTTTCACTTAAAAGTTCGTAGATCGCGTCTTTTCCGGTTTTTCCGACGTTTTCCTCAAATAAACGTTGGTGGCGACTCCGCGCGTATTCCTTTCTTGGAACACGCATCCCGCGAGTCACGCGTCGCCCTCCCGCCGAAGGGTAGGTTGCGACAAGTCCCTACTACAAAGACTACTCAAAATGCCTCGAAATACAAGGCTAAAACCCTATACTACTAGAATGGCCAAAATACAAGGCCCAGACAAAGGAAATACCTATTCTAATATTTACAAAGATAAGTGGGCTCATACTTAGCCCATGGGCTCGAAATCTACCCTAAGGCTCATGAGAACCTTAGGGCCTTCCCTTGGATCTCTAGCCAATCTACTTGGAGTCTTCTACCCAATGCCCTTACGGGGTAGGATTGCATCATTCCCTCCACCTTGGAAAGGATTTGACCTCAAATCCCGAGGTTCTTCATACTCTGGGCTCCTTCCCTCAACACCTGTAAAAAGAAAAAAAACATATGTATTAGTGGTGTTTGGTATGTTGAAGTAAGGTAAGGTCTGAAAACCCATTTCCTGGGCATCTTCCCATGAAGGAACATGGTTTCTCACCAACTCAATGAGTGGTGCTACAAGTATAGAAAAATATGGGACAAACCTTTTGTAAAAGTTTGTTAAGTCATGGAAGCCCCAAATTTTTCTTATACTTGGTGGAGTGGGCCACTCAGGAATGACCTTTATTCTCTTAGGGTCCATGGGAACCCCATGATCACTATTTAAAAAATTAAGGAATGTAATGCAATAAAGCGTACCTTTTTCTGTATTTTTATGTTGATTATTCCTACAAAAGAATACGACAAACCTAAGGTGTCCCATATGAGCACCTAAGTTTGTATTAAAACCAAAAATAAGAACAAACCTACCTAATGAGTCCCTATGTACATGAATCATGAAGACGTTGGGTGCATGACTGATTTTACAAAAGAGGGTTGCAACACTCAACAAATTCATCATATCGCTTATTGTAGGGATTTGGTGCCTAATAATACCTATTTTGGGCACCAACAAAGCACAAGGATTTAAGCTCTTACGAACCAAACCCTCATCCAACAACTCCTTATTTTGTGACTTCCTTACTCCACCCTACTCTTCCTCCACCATGACTTAGGGAGTTCTTCTTTTCCTATCTCCTTCTTTGCTTTTATTACACTTGTCCAATTCTATTTGATGGTTTAATTGTTTTAATTTCTTAATTGTGCTACATTGAGGACAATGTGTTGTTTAAGTATGGGGGGGGAGTGTTCTTTGGTTTTTGTTAGTTTTGTTGGTTTTGTTAAATTGTTAGTTGTGTTAATTTGTTAATGCTGATTAGTTTCATCGGATTTTTAGTTTAATATTTTGGGTCAATTCTGTGTGCATGTACGACTTTGCATGTTTTTCTTTGAATCATAGGATATGTTCAAGAAATGGGTAATTTTTTTTGAAAATAAAAGTTTTTGACATTTTGTGACTTGAAATCCTTGATTCTCCTCTACATGTCATGATAGTTTTGAAAGCTCAACTTGAAAGTGATGAGTTTACCTTTGTGAGAATTTGAGCCATCCATCATCATAATCATTTGGTGTGTTTTGCCCCATTGATTGCTTGCACAATAGCCTTGGCTTGATTCTTGTTGATGCTTCCTAATTCACATGCATATTTGGATATGATTGAGGCAATTTTGTTCTTATAAGCTTCTAGCCAAATGGACTTACCTTGACTTAATTCCTTTGATAGCCCTTTTGAGCCTTGTTTCCCTTTCCTTGTTTTGAAGTGCACTACAAGCCTTAAGTGAAAAACCATGATATCACCATATCCTTAAGGAATTTTGGAGCTTTGGAATTGTTTTGGGAATAAGTGTGGGGGTTTTTGTTTCATTGGATAACATGTTTTGTTGGCCATGCTTCATGATATATTTTGAGTCATACTTGATATACATTGCATATTGGTTAAATGTTGGACATGTTGAATATGATGTTGTTTCTCAAAAGGCTATAGAGCAAAAAAAAATCGAAAAAGAAAAAGAAAAATAGTAAAGTTGAGTGAATAAGAAAAGAATGATGAGACTCTTGGTTCTACTCTTTATGTTTAAATTTTATATTTACTTCTTTTTATTTGCTTATGTTTTCTTAATATGCACTTATTCCCCATTGCTCCTCTATTCCTTTGGGATTCAACCACTTATTCCATATTTTTCCATACCTTGTCCTTGGCCCCATTACAACCTTAAAAGACCTTTTGATCCTCATGTGCTTGTGTTTATGGGTTGATTGTCAATTTTAGAATCTTGCCAAGTTTATGTGGTGTTTGTTTTCATGGGTGCTTTGAGGGTAAATAGTAGCCTAGACACTTGAGAGATAGAGTGTATATCTTGTGAGGCTTTATCACTTTTCATTCTTGAGCTGATTAACTATTTTGCCATGATTGGGTTGCTTGGATGATTTTCATGAATGTCTTAACTTTTCGGATCTCCTTATGTTAGATGTTACCCATTCCTTTCATTCCTTGATGTTCATTGAGAAATATGTGAATGTTTTCGTTTGCCTCTCTTTGATATCCTTGGATTTTGTTCTTTGTTTCATTTTGCCCAGGAGTGCAAAAGGCTAAGTATGGGGGGTTTTGATGTGCCATCATTTTATTCTATTTTCTAAACCTTTTTTGCACCATTTTAATTACTGATTGGTCTTAATTGTCAATTAATCAGGCAGTTTTATTATTTGGGCTCATTTAGCTAATTTGATGTTTTTAATCTAATTTCAGGAATTAATGAAACATTGGGCTTAATCCAGATTTTGGTTATGGAGTTGAAGAGGGCAAATAAAGCAGCGCTTACCTTAGTTAATTTCTAATTAGGAAATTTCGCAATTTTATTTTATGTTGTTCAGTGTTTATTTCGTTTTGGGCCAGAGTATTGTAATAGGGCCCAGTGACTTTGAGTGACTCTTTTTAAATAGCAGCCTTGGGATTCGTGCAAGGCTATTCTGTTATGCTATTTTATTATTCAGAGCTTTTGTTTTAGGTTTTGACGTTTTTCTGTTCTAAGGCTATTGTTTTCGTTCTTAATGCAATTTTCCATTTTCTGCTTCTAATTACAATTTCGTTCTTGCTTCTTCTTCTACTTTCATTTACGTTTCTGTCTCATTTACATTTCTGTTCATTTACGTTTCTGCTTCATGTTTCATTTGCGTTTTCTGTTTGAATCTATGGAAGGCTAGTTTTTCTGGTGTTGTTTCCTTTTGAGGACGAAGCCCAACTCTCTTTGAGGTTTCGTTTGTAATGTGTTTTCCTGGCAGTTTTCCCTTCACCAGTTATCCCAAATTCGTGAACATTAATCAATGCACGCTTCGTGTTCGATTAATTGCCTCTGAGCCTAACTTGCGTTCATGCTTAATGGACGAAGGGCTAACTGGTGTATGTGGTGCCTAATCACATATTGACAACCCTAAGTTGATTTTCGCTTAGTAAATTGAAATAGGGTTGGATTAAGTGGTTGACTGTTAGGGACGAATTCTCCATAACCCAGGATAAGAGAATGACTTCTAAATCAAAGGAAACAACCCGTTTTTAATATTAGTAGTTTCATATTCCAGTTTACTTGTTCTGCTCTTTAATCACAAAACAAACAAACCCCCCCAATCGTTACTGTTGTTGCGCAAGTATATTATGAACATTTGGTTTGTCATTGCTCGTTAGGAAACGACCTAGGATCACTTCCTAGTTACTGCATTTTCATGTTTATTTGATTCGGGTACGGCCTCGATCAGCTTTGTCCGCAGATCCCTCTTGTAAGACTAGGCCTAGACTAAACAACATTATTGTAACAGCATAATTAAAACCAAAACTTAATCCGTAGATCCCTCTTGTAAGACTAAGTTTCGATCCTGCTTTAATCAAGTTCTAAGGCAACAATACATTTCCCAATGCTAAAGTCACCTAACTATGCACACAAATGGATTATCAGACCAAAAGCATACAAACATTAAGCATTGAAGGAAGCATTGAACACAGAAAACATAATTAATTAGATATTAGTTATTTACATCAGCTGTTCATTAGAAATTCCCAACTAGGGTTCTTAGCCAGCCATTACAAAGAAACCCAAACAATAATAATCTTACAAAACCTAGGCTTCAATGCACAAGTTTCTCCTCTTGCTGCTTCTAGGGCTTTTTCCCCCCAAATAGGCATTGTGGTGTGCTCTGGAATCTGTGCCCTGGCCTTCTACCTACAATCTGTCTAAAAGTTTGTAAAAGTGTATACCATAATTCTGCACAAGACAAGCTTTAAATAGGCTCTGAATTCGCGACATTGGGCTTAGCGCCACCCTCGCGCTTAGCGCGGGTATGTGGATTTGAGCTTAGCGCCAATTGTGGCCTTGATGTTGATGCTCTGCCAGATTCTCCTTCGTGTTAAGTGCACTGAAGCTATGCTTAGTGGTGGATGCGCACTTAGCCCAATTGCTGAGCTAAGCTCAACTGTCACTTTTTGCACTTCATGACTTAGCCTCTTTTTCACCTGAAATTGCACATATTTCATCATTAAATCCAATGGACATATTCTAGAGACCGCTTTATCCATAAAACAAGATTTATTTACAAGATTACTCCAAAACAATCATAAATTGGGGAACTATACAAGTGTTGGAAAATAATTTCTATACAAAAGTTAGTCGTATAAGGCGACTAACACACCTCACAATCACTCAAGCACTCTCTAATCTCTAAGAATGATGAACTTTAGCCTCTTTGCTTGGCTGCTCCTCTTTGCTATCTCTAGAGAACTATCCTCTAATTTTGTGCCTAAAATCTCTATACATGCGTCCTTTGGTCTTTTCCCTTAGGTCTCCATCAATTATGACAATTCGGGCTTTAAATAGGCTTTAACAATGAAGAAAGTGTATTTCTACATTTGCATTGCATTGATCTTGTAAGTTTCTCAAAATTTAAGCATGCATAACTTTCTCAAAATCTGATGGCTTTGTCTCAACATATATATATATATATATATATAAAGCCATACAGAACAATACAAAATTATAATAAAGTAGTGAGGATAGAAAAGAAGAACATTGAATCAAGACCCACGTTATATATTCTCCCATTGATGTGCCATCATTTTCTTCTATTTTCTAAACCCTTTTTGCACCATTTTAATTATTGATTGGTCTTAATTGTCAATTAATTAGGCAGTTTTATTATTTGGGCCCATTCAGCTAATTTGATGTTTTTAATCTAATTTCAGGAATTAATGAAGCATTGGGCTTGAGTCCAGCATTAGGCTTGGACTTGAAGAGGGCAGACTAATTTATTCTATAAAATTAGATCTTATCTTATCTAGATATTATTTAGATTTGATCTCATCTAGATATTATTTCATCTAGATCTTATCTTATCTTATCTTATCTAGATTTGATTTGATTTTACTTATGGGCTTGGATTTAAAACATATTTGTAAGCTTTGGGGCTGAAAAAAAACTATATAACAGCACCAAGGTTCTAGTTTAGCGGACTCCCTCACTCCCTCTCTCCCTCGCGGGAGACTCTCTCTCTCTCCTCTCTCTCTTCTATTTTTCGTTTTTAGTTTTAGTCTCTCTTCTCTTTCTCTTTTATTTTCGTTTTTTTACAATTCCAGTTCAGACTTTTAGTTTTATCAATAAAATTTCATTCTCTATTTGATTAATGGAAGGCTAAGTCCGCAGCGTTGTTTTCCCTTGAGGATCAAGCACAGTTCTCTTTGAGGTTCTATTATTACTGTTAAATTCTGTTTAGTTTTTCCTCTTCACTAATTACTTTGAATTTGTTGCTTTTAATTCATGCATGCTTAGTGCTTGATTAATTGTCTCTGCGCTTAATTTACGTTCATGCTTAATGATCGTTTATGAGTAATTGGTGTATGTGATGCTTAATCACATAACGAATGCCTTATGTTGAATTTCGCTTAGTAATTTAATTTAGGGTTGGATTAAGTGGTTAAACTGATAAAGGATAAACTCTCGTAACCTAGGATAAGAGACTTGCTTGTGAATCAAGGGGAAGCAACGTGTTTTAATTCTGATATTTTCTAATTCACATATATTCGCTGTTTAATTTACAAAAGCAAACAACCCCCCCCCCCCCCAATTTGTTACTATTTCCTACTATTTGTTATGAACATTTGGTTTATCATTGCTCGTTGGGAAACGACCTAGGATCACTTCCTAGTTACTACATTTTAATGTTTATTTGATTCGGGTACGGCCTCGATCAAATTTGGCGCCGTTGCCGGGGAGCAGTGTCCAAAGGTTCATAATAGCTAGCTATTGTTGTGTGTTTAATCCTTTCGTGTTTTATGTTTAATTGTTAGTATGTGTGTTAGTGTTGATTAGTTCACTGGTATTGATAACAGACAAATCCAGAATCCATATATCTAGGCTAATTAGACTTGTCAGGTTTTAGCGATTTTAATATATAGATTTTAGTCCTTATTTTCATTGTCGGTCTTCCTTAGAAGTAGTTATTCCTTATTTTTTTACTGTTGGGTTTTAGGAGTAAGTATTTAGATTTAGTAGATTTAGATCTTATTTATTTGAATTTCTTAGAAGTAGTTATCTTTATCGCAATTTAAATATTTTATCATATCTTATCTTTAAATTTTTTATCTTATCTTATCTATTATCTTTATCTTCTATTTTGATCTTTCAATCTTTTATCTTTGAATTTTATCTTTAAATATCTTATCTTTTCTTTTATCTTCTAATTTTATCTTTAAATATCTTATCTTTTCTTTACCTTATCTTCTATCTTCTATTTTAAATTCTTATCTCTTGCTTTTAAATTGGGTTTGCATTAATCTAAATACAAACAAAGTCCCTGTTTCAGTCTTGGGTGTTTTGCTGTGAAGATTGTGCAGCCAAGCAGGAAAGATTGGAGTACCAGGCTTGATGATGCTCTCTGGGCACATCGGACTGCCTACAAAGCACCCATAGGAATGTCTCCTTATCGGGTTGTCTTTGGAAAGGCATGTCATCTTCCAGTGGAAATTGAGCACAAAGCATACTGGGCAGTGAAGACTTGCAACTTCTCTATGGATCAAGCTGGCGAGGAAAGGAAGTTGCAACTGAGTGAGTTAGATGAAATCCGCCTAGACGCCTTTGAGAATGCCAAGTTCTACAAAGAAAAGACCAAGAAGTTCCATGATAGCATGATAGTTAAAAAAGACTTTGTGGTTGGGCAAAAAGTGTTATTGTATAATTCTAGGCTTGGACTCATGAGTGGTAAGTTGAGGTCTAAGTGGATTGGTCCTTTTTGTTGTTACTAATGTTTTTCCTTATGGTACAGTTGAGATCAAAAGCGACTCCACAAACAAGAGCTTCAAGGTCAACGGACATCGACTTAAGCCATTCCTCACAAACCCTTCTTTAGTGGACGTAGTGGTGGAAGAGACTTCCTTACTCCACCCTACTCTTCCTCCACCATGACTTAGGGAGTTTTTCTTTTCCTATCTCCTTCTTTGCTTTTATTACACTTGTCCGATTCTCTTTGATGATTTAATTGTTTTTAATCTTTTAATTGTGCTACATTGAGGACAATGTGTTGTTTAAGTATGGGGGGGGGGGAGTGTTCTTTGGTTTTGCTAGTTTTGTTGGTTTTGTTAATTTGTTAGTTGTGTTAATTTGTTAATGTTGTTAGTTTCGTCGGATTTTCAGTTTAATATTTTGGGTCAATTTTGTGTGCACGTACGACTTTGCATGTTTTTCTTTGAATTATAGGATATGTTCAAGAAATGGGTAATTGTTTTGAAAATAAAAGTTCTTGACATTTTGTGACTTGAAATCCTTGATTCTTCTCTACATGTCATGATAGTTTTGAAAGCTCAATTTGAAAGTGATGATTTTACCTTTGTGAGAATTTGAGCCATCCATCATTATAATCATTTGGTGTGTTTTGCCCCATTGATTGCTTGCACAATAGCCTTGGCTTGATTCTTGTTGATGCTTCCTAATTCACATGCATATTTGGAAATGATTAAGGCAATTTTGTTCTTATAAGCTTCTAGCCAAATGGACTTACCTTGAATTAATTCCTTTGATAGCCCTTTTGAGCCTTGTTTCCCTTTCCTTGTTTTGAAGCTCACTACAAGCCTTAAGTGAAAAACCATGATATTACCATATCCTTAAGGAATTTTGGAGCTTTGGAATTGTTTTGGGAATAAGTGTGGGGGGTTTTTGTTTCATTGGACAACTTGTTTTGTTGACTATGCTTCATGATGTATTTTGGGCCATACTTGATGTACATTGTATATTGGTTAAATGTTGGACATGCTGAATGAAATGTTGTTTCTCAAAGGCCAAAGAGAAAAAAAAAAAAAGAAAAAAAAAAAAAAAGAAAAAGAAAAGCAATAAAGTTGAGTGAATAAGATCTTAAATGGCACAAGAATGATGAAACTCTTGGTTCTACTCTTCATGTTTAATTTTTATCTTTACTTCTTTATATTTTCTTATTTTTTTAATATGCACTTATTCCCCTTTGCTCCTCTATTCCTTTGGGATTTAGCCACTTATTCCATATTTCTCCATACCTTGTCCTTGGCCCCATTACAACCTTAAAAGACCTTTTGATCCTCATGTGCTTGTGTTTATGGGTTGATTGTCAATTTTAGAATCTTGCCAAGTTTATGTGGTGTTTGCTTTCATGGATGCTTTGAGGGTAAATAGTAGCCTAGACACTTGAGAGATAGAGTGTATATCTTGTGAGGCTTTATCACTTTTCATTCTTGAGCTGATTAACTATTTTGCCATGATTGGGTTGCTTGGATGATTTTCATGAATGTCTTGACTTTTTGGATCTCCTTATGTTAGATGTTACCCATTCCTTTTATTCCTTGATGTTCATTGAGAAATATGTGAATGTTTTTGTTTGTCTCCCTCTGATATCCTTGGATTTTGTTCTTTGTTTCATTTTGCCCAGGAGTGCAAAAGGCTAAGTATGGGGGGTTTTGATGTGCCATCATTTTCTTCTATTTTCTAAACCCTTTTTGCACCATTTTAATTATTGATTGGTCTTAATTGTCAATTAATTAGGCAGTTTTATTATTTGGGCCCATTCAGCTAATTTGATGTTTTTAATCTAATTTCAGGAATTAATGAAGCATTGGGTTGAGTCCAGCATTGGGCTTGGACTTGAAGAGGGCAGACTAATTTATTCTATAAAATTAGATCTTATCTTATCTAGATATTATTTAGATTTGATCTCATCTAGATATTATTTCATCTAGATCTTATCTTATCTTATCTTATCTTATCTAGATTTGATTTGATTTTACTTATGGGCTTGGATTTAAAACATATTTGTAAGCTTTGGGGCTGAAAAAAAACTATATAACAGCACCAAGGTTCTAGTTTAGCGGACTCCCTCACTCCCTCTCTCCCTCGCGGGAGACTCTCTCTCTCTCCTCTCTCTCTTCTATTTTTCGTTTTTAGTTTTAGTCTCTCTTCTCTTTCTCTTTTATTTTCGTTTTTTTACAATTCCAGTTCAGACTTTTAGTTTTATCAATAAAATTTCATTCTCTATTTGATTAATGGAAGGCTAAGTCCGCAGCGTTGTTTTCCCTTGAGGATTAAGCACAGTTCTCTTTGAGGTTCTATTATTACTGTTAAATTCTGTTTAGTTTTTCCTCTTCACTAATTACTTTGAATTTGTTGCTTTTAATTCATGCATGCTTAGTGCTTGATTAATTGTCTCTGCGCTTAATTTACGTTCATGCTTAATGATCGTTTATGAGTAATTGGTGTATGTGATGCTTAATCACATAATGAATGCCTTATGTTGAATTTCGCTTAGTAATTTAATTTAGGGTTGGATTAAGTGGTTAAACTGATAAAGGATAAACTCTCGTAACCTAGGATAAGAGACTTGCTTGTGAATCAAGGGGAAGCAACGTGTTTTAATTCTGATATTTTCTAATTCACATATATTCGCTGTTTAATTTACAAAAGCAAACAACCCCCCCCCCCCCCCCCATCGTTACTGTTACTGTTACTGCAAGTATATTATGAACATTTGGCTTGTCACTGCTCGTTGGGAAACGACCTAGGATCACTTCCTAGTTACTACATTTTAATGTTTATTTGATTCGGGTACGGCCTCGATCACCCATCATTTCGTGGTGTTGTTCATTTGTTGTTGACAAAGATCAAACTCTTATAAGTTGATCCACGAAGAAACATCCACGAGGAAGGTTTGTTGATTTCTCTCCTCTTGTTCAGTGTTTGGCATAAGAATATAGGAGGTAAGCTATTTGTTAATTTTTTGGTCACAAGATCGATGTTGTGCTATTATTTCCTTCATAACTTATGGTTGTTCGTTACATGTTTTTTCTTCATCCCTGATTTTTCTCTGTTTTTGTTTCATGCATGCTTGCTGTGTCTCACAAGGAATGTTGTTTCATTTTGGTGAGCTGGAATATTGTTTTATTTCGTGCATGTTTGGTTGCTTATGGGTTTTTTTTGTGGCGTTGTTCATTCCGTGAAGAAACATCCATGAGGCAAGTTTGTTATTTTTTGTTCTATTTTTTGCATGATTATTTCGTGGTGATTAATTTTTTCCAAACCTGATTCGTCTACTGTTGTTCAATGTTTCGCATAAGAATATAGGAGCTAAGCTATTTGTTAATTTTTGGGTGACAACATTGATGTTGTGCTATTATTTTGTTTCTTTTTGTTATGTTTTTTGCATGGTTCTTTCTGGTGACTATTTTTTTAAGATCTCATATCTCTGATGTTGTTCAGTTTTCTCCCTGGATTGCCTTATGTTATTTGGTGTATGTGTTGGTTGTCATTTAGGCATGATCAAGAAAATAGCAAAATAGGTGAGGTATTATTCCCATGCTTAAAATTTACCTCATATTTATGCATGCTTGGTTACTGACTATTTTTTTGCATTCCTAATGTGTTTGATGTTATTCAGCATGCCTAAAATGGTTTGTGCCTCAGATTTGAATGTGTTGGTTATCATTTAGGCAGGGTCAAGAATATCGCAAAAATAGGTGAGGCATTATTCCCACACTTAAAATTTAGCTCATATTTATGCATGCTTGGTTACTAACTGTTTTTTTTTTTTGCATTCCTGATGTGTATGATGTTATTCAGCATGCCTGAAATGGTTTGTGCCTCATAGATAATATATATTGTTCTTCCTTTTCGGTGTTGGTGTTGGTTGTCATTTAGGCAGCATCAAATAAAAGCCGGAAGCAACTAAGCAAAATTGTTCTTTGTGGTTCAGTGATGTTATTTATTGTTTCAATTATCATTGTTGTTTTTCAAAATCAACATTGTTTTTGTTGTTGTTGTCATATTATGATTTTCTCATTCTTATTGGCAGGAGAAGCCAAGAGGTGGCTCCACTCATTCAAGGGCAACGGTCTAAAAACCTGGGAAGAAGTTGTTGAAAAGTTCCTAGAGAAATACTTCCCAGAGTCCAAGACTGCAGAAGGGAAAGCTGCAATCTCTTCATTTCATTAGTTTGCTGATGAATCTCTGAGTGAAGCATTGGAGAGATTCAAAGGCTTGTTAAGAAAAACTCCCACTCATGGGTTTTCCGAGCCAATCCAATTGAATATGTTTATAGATGGGCTGAGACCACAAACCAAACAATTGTTAGATGCTTCTGTAGGGGGAAAGATAAAACTGAAGACCCTAGAAGAAGCAACTGAGCTAATTGAGAACATGTCAGCCAATGATCATGCCATTCTATGAGACAGCACCCACCAACTCACGAAGAAAAGCTTGATAGAGCTATCATCACATGACACTTTATTGGCACAGAACAAGTTGCTTTCTAAGCAACTTGAGATTTTAACAGAAACACTTGGTAAGCTGCCAACTAAGTTGTCTATGGGTCAACCTACACACTCTTCTGTTTTGCAGGTTACAGGTTGTACCATCTATGGTGAGGCTCATGAAACAGGCCAATGTATTCCCACTAAAGAAAACACTCAAGAAATTCATTATATGGGAAATCAACAACGACAAGGGTATACTCAAGGAGGATTTTCAAGCTTTCAGTAGGGTCCCTATAATCAATAAGGATAGTGGAGGACACACCCTGGCCACCAATTCAACAAAGACCAGAGTGGGCCTTCAAACAGGCCAATCCAACAAGGACCTAACATATTTCAAAGGACTACTAAGCTGGAGGAGACCTTAACTCAGTATATGCAAGTAACAATGTCAGATCATAAAAGCACTGAGTCAACACTAAAGAACCTTGAGGTCCAGGTGGGACAACTGGCCAAGCAGATAGCTGACAAGTCATCCAACAGTTTTGTGGCAAATACAGAATAGAATCCCAAGGAAGAATGCAAAGATGTGATGACTGGGAGTAAAAGGTTTGTGGAGGCTGAGGATAAGGATAGTGTTGTGCATAAAAAGAGAACTGCTGACAAAAAAGGTACTGAAGGCAAGAAAAAGAGGAACAAATAATGGTCAAGAATAAAGAATTGAAGGACCAAGAAAAAGAAAAAGAAGTAGAAAAGGAAATAGAAAATGAAAAAAAATGAAAAAGAAGAAAAAAATAATAAGAATGCAAAGAAGAGTAGGAGTGAAAAAGCTGTGGATGAAGGTGTGGAAGTACCATATCTTCTGGTACCTTCCAAGAAAGAAAAAGATCGTCATTTGGGAAGATTTTTAGATATTTTCAGGAACCTGGAAATAACCATGCCCTTCGAAGAAGCTCTGTAGCAGATGCTACTCTACTCAAATTTTTTGAAAGATATGTTAACAAGGAAGCATAAATATATTCATTAGGAAAACATCATAGTTGAAGGAAATTGCAGTGTTGTGATCCAGAAGATCCTTCCACCCAAGCATAAAGATCTTGGGAGTGTAACTATTCCTTGTTCAATTGGAGAAGTCAATGTGGGAAAAGCTCTTATTGACTTGGGAGCCAGTATCAATTTCATGCCACTCTCCATGTGCAGAAGATTGAGAGAGTTGGAAATAATGCCCACTCGAATGACTTTACAATTAGTTGACAGCTCCATTACCAGGCCATATGGAGTAATTGAAGATGTGTTGGTCAGAGTAAAACATTTTATCTTCCCGACAGACTTTGTGGTAATGGATATCTCTAAAGATACTGACATCCCTGTAATATTGGGAAGCCCATTCATGTTGACCGCAAGCTGCATAGTTGATATGGGGAAGAGGAAGCTGGAGCTAGGTTTTGAAGATCAGAAAATTGATTTTGATTTGTTTGTTGAAAACAAACCTGCTCCATAACATGATGTTTGCTTACAAGTAATGGAAGGAGGTCAAGAGGTTCTGAAAGTAAGAACCAAAACATAAGATCACCTAGTGAGGTAAAAACGTCAAGCTAATGACGTTAAAGAAGCGCTTCCTGGTGTGGAAGCAATGTCTTCCATGATTATTTTGATGATGCCAAAGAATCAAGAGTTAATCAAGTTTCAAGAATCAAGATTCAAGAACAATCAAGATCAAGATTCAAGACTTAAGATTCAAGAATCAAGAGAAGACTCAATCAAGATAAGTACTAAAAAAAAAGTTTTTCAAAACATTGAGTAGCACAAGAATTTTTCACAAAATCTTTTACCAAAGAGTTTTACTCTCTTGTAATCGATTACCAGAAGGTAGTAATCGATTACCAGTAGCCAGAATTGATTTCAAAACAGATTTACAAAGCTGTAATCGATTACCATAATCATGTAATCAATTACCAATGTTTAAAAACGTTAGATTTCAAATTTCAAGAGTCACAACTAGTGATAAAACATTTTCAAATCATTTTAAACTTGTCTAATCGATTACACAATACTTGTAATCGATTACCAGAGTTTCTAAACGTTTTGATTTTCAAATTTAAACATGAAGAGTCACATTTGTTGATGTGTAATCGATTACACCTTGATGGTAATCGATTACCAGTGACTGATTTCGAAAAATAAATTTCCAAAAGTCACAATTCTTAAAGTGACTTGTTTCTGGAGATTTTTTTCAAAAGTCACAACTTTTTAAGTGACTAGTTTTCAAAAGAGTCACAATTTTTAAAAGGTGAATAGTTTTAAAGAAATTTCCAAGAGTCACAAACTTTAACTTGAGTCATCAAATGTTTATAAATATGTGACCATGGCATGAATTTCAATAATGTTTTTTTTACAGAACTTTCTGATTCATTTCTCTTCATCTTTCTAAAAGTTTTTGTTAAATAATTTCTCTTTCAAGAAAAGTTCATTGACCAAAAACTTATGCTACTCTTCTTCTTCATTCACTTCTTCCTCTTGCCAAAAGAATCCAAGGATTCCCGCTTGAGTTCTTTTGTGTCTCCCTTCTCCCTCTTCCAAGAGAATTCAAAGGACTAACTGCCTAAGAATTCTTCTGATTCTTCCCTTCCCCTTAAATAAAAGATTTCAAAGGACTAACCGCCTGAGATATCTTTTGTTTCCCTTTACCAAGATTCAAAGGACTAACCGCCTGAGAATTCTTTGTCTTAACACATTGGAGGGTACATCCTTTATGGCACAAGTAGAGGGTACATCTACTTTGGTTGTTATACTAAGAACAAGAGAGAGTACATCTCTTGTGGATCAGTTCAAGTGGAGGATACATCCACTTGGTTTTTCAAAGAGAACAAGGGAGGGAACATCCCTTGTGGATCTTTGGCTTGTAAAGGATTTTACAAGGTTGAAAGAAATCTCAAGAACCGTTGGTTGTTTGGGGACTGGATGTAGGCACGGGTTGTTGTCGAACCAGTATAAATCTTGTGCTTGTCTTCTTCTTCCCTACACTCTTTAATTTCCGCTGTGTACTTTTAATTGCCGCTTTTACTTTTGGTTAAGTTTATGTTTCTGTTCTTTACTTTCTTAACTTTGTAGTAAAAGCCTAGTTGAATCTAGTAACATTAAGAAGGATAAATTTTTAATTAGTCAAGACACATTAATAATTAATTCAACCCCCCCTCTTCTTAATTATTCTGAGGCCACTTGATCCAACAAGTGGTATCAGAGCAGGTATCTTGAGAAAAGGTTCACAACTTCAAGATAAATGGCCTCTTTAAATTCTTTGTTTGTCAATAGAAATTTCAGGTATAGGTCAAATCTGAAATCATTTCAAGATCATGATAAAGATCAAGCCAACTTATGTTTCATGACAAAATATCATGATAACAACGAGGAAAAATCTGTAAGGAAGAAGTGGTACAACGGCAGTGGATGCTCCAAGCATATGACAGGAGATGTATCCAAATTTACAACCATTTCCCGCAAGAAAAGTGGACATGTTACATACGGCGACAACAACAAAGGCAAAATCATTGGAGTCAGCAAAATAGGTACGAGTTCCTCTACTCCCATTGAAAATGTGTTACTTGTAGAAGGTTTAAAGCATAGTCTATTAAGTGTTAGTCAATTATATGATAAAGGATATAAAGTATATTTTGATTATGAAAAATGTGTTATCAAGCATGAGCATGACAAGGATATTGAGCATATAGGTTTAAGAGAAAATAATGTTTACATGATTGATTTGAAACAAAAATAAAAAAATGATAAATGATTTCTAAGTAAAGATAGTGATCCTTGGTTATGGCATAAGAGAATTACTCACATTAACATGGATCATCTAAATAGATTAATTTCAAAAGACCTAGTTGTTGGTTTACCAAAATTAAAGTTTGAAAAAGATAAGTTATGTGATGCATGCCAAAAAGGTAAACAAACAAAAATATCTTTTAAATCTAAAAATATTGTCTCTACCACTCAACCATTACAATTATTGCATATGGATTAGTTTGGATCCTCTAGGGTCATGAGTTTTGGTGGTAGTTACTATGCCTTAGTAATTGTTGATGACTATTCTAGGTATACTTGGACTTTATTTCTTACTCACAAAAATGATGCATTTCATGCATTTAGAAGACTTGCCAAAGTCATCCAAAACAAGAAAAATCTCAAAATTATCTCCATTAGAAGTGATCATGGAGGTGAATTTGAAAACAATGATTTTGAAATGTTTTGTGATGAACATGGCATAGAACACAACTTTTCTGCACCTAGAACACCCCAACAAAACGGTGTAGTAGAAAGGAAAATAGATCTTTAGAAGAAATCGCTAGAACCCTTTTAAATGACACGCCACTTCCAAAATATTTTTGGGCAGAAGTAGTCAAAACCGCATGTTATATTATGAATAGAACCTTGATGATGTGAATCTGAGTAGGAGTGGATCGTTTGATACAGGTTACGAAGGTTTGGATGACGCCACTTCCGGTGAAAGAAGATAAGTCAGGGTAGACGCCACTTCCAATGAAGGAAGATAAGTCTGGGTAGACGCCACTTCCAATGAAGGAAGATAAGTCAGGGTAGACGCCACAAGGATTACCTTGATAAGTCTGATAATTGGTTCAACAAGGAACCCAGAGAGAAACTCTCACCCAATTTTATCAAATGTCAAAAGTTTTTTTTTTATTCAAAACAAAAACCAATACTTATAGTGTATCTGAACTAAAAGATAAAAATAGACATGGGCCTTCTAAATAGGTTGGGCCAAGACTACAATAAATAAAAATTATAACTAAAAACATATTTAACTTGGGCCTTCAAATTAGTTTGGGCCTTCAGCAACATTAATTGTCTTGATAGTGCCTCTGCCTCTGGGCCTTCATCTTTCTCCACTTGGGCCTTCATCCTTCTCCACTCGGGGGCTTTGTCCTTCTCCACTTAGGCCTTCGTCCTTCTCCACTTGGGCCTTTAGCCTGTATTTGGCCAGTTTCATGATTCTCATCATTCCCTCCTTCTTGGAAAACATTTGTCCTCAAATGTTCAGGATCATCACCGTGTTCAAGTACCACTTCCTTCCTTTCCTTGTGGGCTTGCTTGGCATAGCTTTCATTCTTCTTTGCAATTTGCACCTTCACTTGGTCATACAATTTTTTTACATACGCAACTTTGGTCTGTGCATCCTTATGCTGAGTCTCTTGGGGCTTGCTGTTGTAAGTTGGCCTGTTAGGCAATGAAGCTTCTAGAAGGAGATCAACTTGATGTTCTATGCTTCTTGAAGGTGGCAGTCCATGAGGAATCTCCTTGGAAAAGACATCTTTAAATTCCTGCAATAAGGGTTGAACACTAGGAGAAACATAAATAGTTAACTGATTAGAATTATCACTCTCTCTCTTTTGTGTATCACTCTTTTCCTCGGGTGTATCACTCTTCTTTTTCATATTCCTTTGTGGAGCCTCACTATTTTCTTTCTCTTGTTCTCTTTTTTCTCTCATTCTGATTTGGTCATCACACACTTCTCTAGGGGATAGAGGTTTAAGAGTAAACAAGGAAGATTTGGTCAACAAACGTTGCATTTGTGTAGTCCACGCGTCCAGAAATAAGCGTTGAGATTCATCCAGTTGATGATATACACCACCATTGTCACCAGCTCTTGCCATGATTAAGGAACAAAGAATTTTGCAGTAAATTAAAAAAAAATTCAGGACCTCACCACACTCTACTCACGTGTTTCTCTCTTTAATGGTAGTTCACTCGTGTTTGATGCTCTCAATATAGGCTTTTGTGTGATGTTTTCACTCTTGCCTTTTACCACTCACTCCCTCTTAAGTTCCTGGATAGACCAAATTAGACACACAAGGTAATATAAAATAAAAGGAAAGACAATAGAATTATCAGAGTAACAGATTTGATTTGGGATAACAACTTGGACTTGATTTGGATAGCAGATTGGATTTGATTTGGATAACAGATTAGATTTGGATAACAAATCTGATTTGGATAATTTTTTTTGATTTGATTTGATTTGGATAATAGATCAGATTTGGGATAACAAATTAGATTTAATTTGGATAACAGATATGATAACAAATAAGATAACAGATAGGATAACAGATAAGATAACAGATATGACAACTAAAATTCAAATGCTCATAACTTTTGCTACGATTGTCTGTTTGAGGCCCACTATATATCAAAACGCTCAGAATTCAGAGGAGAATCTAGATAAGGGGATTTGTTCCACGATTTTCTTTCAAAAAAAAAACACCTCTAAATGCCTCAATTTCGTGTTCAAAGATCAAACACCCACTTTTTTTTTTTCAAATTTTTTTTTTTGCAATTTTTTTTTTGACACAGTGTGAAAGACACAAGAAACAAGAACAAGGATGTGACAAGAACAAGAACGCAAATAACAGAACACAAGACGCAAACAAAAACGAAACAAGATGTAAACAAGAACGCAAATAACAGAACAAGGACAAAAACACGAACCTAGACAAATTACAAAGAAAAAAAAAAATAGGATAGGATAGGATAGAACCTGTATCAAGAGCCGAAGCTCTGATACCAGATGATGTGAATCTGAGTAGGAGTGGATCGTTTGATACAGGTTACGAAGGTTTGGATGACGCCACTTCCGGTGAAAGAAGATAAGTCAGGGTAGACGCCACTTCCAATGAAGGAAGATAAGTCTGGGTAGACAATGATGAGAATCATGAAACTGGCCAAATACAGGCTAAAGGCCCAAGTGGAGAAGGACGAAGGCCTAAGTGGAGAAGGACAAAGCCCCCGAGTGGAGAAGGATGAAGGCCCAAGTGGAGAAAGATGAAGGCCCAGAGGCAGAGGCACTATCAAGACAATTAATGTTGCTGAAGGCCCAAACTAATTTGAAGGCCCAAGTTAAATATGTTTTTAGTTATAATTTTTATTTATTGTAGTCTTGGCCCAACCTATTTAGAAGGCCCATGTCTATTTTTATCTTTTAGTTCAGATACACTATAAGTATTGGTTTTTGTTTTGAATAAAAAAAAAACTTTTGACATTTGATAAAATTGGGTGAGAGTTTCTCTCTGGGTTCCTTGTTGAACCAATTATCAGACTTATCAAGGTAATCCTTGTGGCGTCTACCCAGACTTATCTTCCTTCACCGGAAGTGGCGTCTACCCTGACTTATCTTCCTTAACCGGAAGTGGCGTCTACCCAGACTTATCTTCCTTCACTGGAAGTGGCGTCTACCCAGACTTATCTTCCTTCACTGGAAGTGGCGTCTACCCAGACTTATCTTCCTTAACCGGAAGTGGCGTCTACCCAGACTTATCTTCCTTCACCGGAAGTGGCGTCTAACCTGACTTATCTTCCTTAACCGGAAGTGGCGTCTACCCAGACTTATCTTCCGTCACTGGAAGTGGCGTCTACCCTGACTTATCTTCCTTCACTGGAAGTGGCGTCATCCAAACAGAGAGAAACTCTCACCAAATTTGATCAAAATGCCAAAAGTTTTTTTTATTCAAAACAAAAACCAATACTTATAGTGTATCTGAACTAAAAGATAAAAATAGACATGGGCCTTCTAAATAGGTTGGGCCAAGACTACAATAAATAAAAATTATAACTAAAAACATATTTAACTTGGGCCTTCAAATTAGTTTGGGCCTTCAGCAACATTAATTGTCTTGATAGTGCCTCTGCCTCTGGGCCTTCATCTTTCTCCACTTGGGCCTTCATCCTTCTCCACTCGGGGGCTTTGTCCTTCTCCACTTAGGCCTTCGTCCTTCTCCACTTGGGCCTTTAGCCTGTATTTGGCCAGTTTCATGATTCTCATCACTTAATAAGACCCATTCTTAAGAAAACCCCATATGAACTATTTAACAATAGAAAACCAAACATTGTTCATTTACATGTTTTTGGATGTAAATGTTTTGTCCTAAACAATGGCAAAGAAAGCCTAGGTAAATTTGATGCTAAGGCAGATGAGGGCATCTTCCTTGGTTATTCCCTACATAGCAAAGCATTTAGGATATACAACAAAAGAACCATCACAATTGAGGAATCAATACATGTTTCTTTTGATGAAACTAATATTACTTCTCCGGGAAAGGATTTTCTTGATGATATTGCAGATTCTTTGGAAGATATGCACAATCAAGAAAGGAATCTAAAAAGGAAGAGAAATGAAGAAAACAAGGATGTTCAAGATGAGATAGCCCAATAAAATGATGATCTTCCCAAAGAATGGAAAACTTCAAGAAATCATCCTCTTGACAACATCATCAGAGATATCTCAAAAGGGGTAACAACTAGACACTCTCTCAAAGATTTATGCAATAACATGGCATTTGTTTCCATGATAGAACCTAAAAACTTTAAAGAAGCCATAATAGACGATCAATGGATAGTTGCTATGCAAGAAGAGTTAATTCAATTTGAGAGAAATAATGTTAGGGAACTAGTTGAGAAACCACATAACTACCCCATTATAGGAACTAAGTGGGTATTTAGAAATAAACTAGATGAAAATGGTATAGTAATTAGAAATAAAGCTAGACTAGTTGAAAAAGGGTACAACCAAGAAGAAGGTATAGACTATGAAGAAATATTTGCACCTGTAGCTAGATTAGAAGCCATTAGGATGCTTTTAGCTTATGCATCTATTATGAACTTTAAACTATATATCAAATGGATGTCAAGAGTGCCTTCCTAAATGGTCTAATCCAAGAGGAAGTATATGTAGAACAACCTCCCGGGTTTGAAGACTCACAAAAATTAGATCATGTCTATAGGTTAAAGAAAACACTTTATGGGTTAAAACAAGCACCTAGGGCTTGGTATAAAAGATTAAGTAAATTTCTATTAGAAAAGATTTTCATTCGAGGAAAGGTAGATACCACCTTATTCATTAAGAAGAAGGATAATGATATCTTATTGGTACAAATTTATGTTGATGATATAATCGTTGGATCTACTACTGAATCTTTGTGCAAGGAGTTTTCTATTGACATGCAAAGTGAGTTTGAGATGTCCACGATGGGTGAGTTAAATTACTTTCTTGGATTACAAATCAAGCAAACAAATGATGGGATCTTTGCCAACCAAGCAAAATATTGTAAAGAACTCATCAAGAGATTCGGAATGGAGAACTCAAAACACTTGGCTACTCCTATGAGCACTGGTTGCTACCTTGACAAAGATGAGTCCGGTCAACCCGTTGATGAAAAGCAATATAGAGGTATGATTGCATCTCTACTTTACTTATCAGCAAGTAGGCCAAATATTATGTTTAGTGTGTGCATGTGTGCAAGATTTCAATCAAATCCAAAGTTTTCACATTTAGCTGCAATAAAAAGGATCATAAGATATCTCTTAGGAACAGTTAACTTAGGATTATGGTACCCAAAAAATTCTTTATGCAATTTAGTAGGATACTCAGATTCAGATTTTGCAGGATCCAAAACAGATAAGAAGAGTACTAGTGGAACATGTCAATTCATAGGATCTCTGCTCTTGTCTCTTGGCACAGTAAGAAGCAAAATAGTGTAGCATTATCCACAGCCGAAGCAGAATACATCTCTGCTGGTAGTTGTTGTGCACAAATTCTGTGGATGAAACAACAACTATCTGATTATGGGATTGTATTAGACCATATCCCCATAAAATGTGACAACACAAGCACCATAAATATATATAAGAACCCAGTTCTCCACTCTAGAACCAAGCACATAGAAATTAAGCATCATTTCCTTAGAGATCATGTCCTAAAAGGTGACTGTGTTCTAGAATTTGTAGATACCAAAAATCAACTCATAGGTATCTTCACAAAACCACTACCCAAAGATTCCTTCTACACCATTAGAAGAGAATTAGGACTTCTAGATGCCAATGACTTAGACAGATAATTTGTTTTATGTTATGATGACTTATGACTTGTTTAATACACATGCTTTTATTATGTTTTGTGAATGATTTATGACATTATGTTATTTATTCTCTGAACATAGGTTATGTGTTAAGTATTTGGTACTTAGTTAATTATGACTGAACTTGATGTTTTTATCTATTTTGCACTTAGATGTTTATGTTTTATGCTTAGACTTGGTTATTTTGATGATATATGACTGAGTGGTATATATTCAACTTGGTTTTATTCAAATTATGCTTTATGTATGTTTTAGAATCATTTATGTTTATTTTACAAATTATGCTTTGTGTGTGTTTTAAATTATTCATGTTTTACGCACTTTGGTCTTTTTTACGTTGCCAAAGAGGGAGAGAAACATGGGTATTTTAGAAATCAGGATATTATATTATCAAAGCTTTAAAATTAAGCATAAATTCAAAAAGAAAGGGGGAGAAAGAGATGAGTGAACGATAGAACAAAACTTGTATGTATTCTCTTGATTTCAGGATTGTCATCATCAAAAAGGGGGAGATTGTGGAAGCAATGCCTTCCAAGATTATTTTCATGATGCCAAAGAATCAAGAGTTAATCAAGTTTCAAGAATCAAGATTCAAGAACAATCAAGATCAAGATTCAAGACTCAAGATTCAAGAATCAAGAGAAGACTCAATCAAGATAAGTACTAAATTTGTTTTTTCAAAACATTGAGTAGCACAAGAATTTTTCACAAAATCTTTTACCAAAGAGTTTTACTCTCTTGTAATCGATTACCAGAAGGTAGTAATCGATTACCAATAGCCAGCATTGATTTCAAAACAGATTTACAAAGCTGTAATCGATTACCATAATCATGTAATCAATTACCAATGTTTCAAAACGTTAGATTTCAAATTTCAAGAGTCACAACTAGTGATAAAACATTTTCAAATCATTTTAAACTTGTGTAATCGATTACACAATACTTGAAACCGATTACCAGAGTTTCTAAACATTTTCATTTTCAAATTTAAACATGAAGATTCACATCTGTTGATGTGTAATCGATTACGCCTTGATGGTAATCAATTACCAGTGACTAATTTCGAAAAATAAATTTTCAAAAGTCACAATTCTTAAAGTGACTTATTTTTGAAGATTTTTCAAAAGTCAAAACTTTTTAAGTGACTAGTTTACAAAAGAGTCACAATTTTTAAAAGGTAAATAGTTTTAAAGAAATTACCAAGAGTCACAAACTTTAACTTGAGTCATCAAATGTTTATAAATATGTGACCATGGCATGAATTTCAATAATGTTTTTTTTACAAAACTTTCTGATTCATTTCTCTTCATCTTTCTAAAAGTTTTTGTTAAATACTTTCTCTTTCAAGAAAAGTTCATTGACCAAAAACTTATGCTACTCTTCTTTTTCATTCACTTCTTCCTCTTGCCAAAAAAATCGAAGGACTAACCACCTGAGTTTTTTTGTATCTCCCTTCTCCCTCTTCCTAGAGAATTCAAAGGACTAACCGCCTGAGAATTCTTTTGATTCTTCCCTTCCTCTTAAACAAAAGATTTCAAAGGACTAACCGCCTGAGAATTCTTTGTCTTAACACATTGGAGGGTACATCCTTTGTGTCACAAGTAGAGGGTACATCTACTTTGGTTGTTATACTGAGAACAAGAGAGAGTACATCTCTTGTGGATCAGTTCAAGTGGAGGGTACATCCACTTGGTTTTTCAAAGAGAACAAGGGAGGGTACATCTCTTGTGGATCTTTGACTTGTAAAGGATTTTACAAGGTTGAAAAAAATCTCAAGAACCGTTGCTTGCTTGGGGACTGGATGTAGGCACGGGTTGTTGTCAAGCCAGTATAAATCTTGTGTTTGTCTTCTTTTTCCCTACACTCTTTAATTTCTGTTGTGTACTTTTAATTGTTGCTTTTACTTTTGGTTAAGTTTTTGTTTTTGTTGTTTACTTTCTGAACTTTGTAGTAAAAGCCTAGTTGAATCTAGTAACATTAAGAAGGATACATTTTTAATTAGTCAAGACACATTAATAATTAATTCAACCCCGCTTCTTAATTATTCTGAGGCCACTTGATCCAACACCTGGGAAGCAACCTAGCTTTTAATTTCTGTTATTTTTGTTCTTCATGCAATTAAATCATTTGGAACTTGCTATATAATCTATGCATAGGAGTATATCAGCCAATCTTTGAATGCTTAACATAAGGGTTTCAATTTCTTGGAAAAAGGACTAAAAAATAACTTAGAAAACTTTTTTCTAAAAAATAGTCCTTTCGCTAAGCGCAAGCCTCGTGCTAAGTGCATCTCTATTCATGCGCTAAGCCCCGAGTCTCAAGCGCTTAGCACCCAACCATTGCATCTGAGGCTGATTTGGTCCACTAAGCTGGCCAAGGTTGACCTAAGCTAACTTCAATTCGATCGCTTCAGCCTGATCGCTTAGTGACAGCTTCTCCTTAGCTAAGTGTGACCTATTGTCGCCAAGCGCAATTCCTTACGGCCATAATTGAGGTCCATGACGCTAAGCGCCAGTCATGGCAGCTAAGCGAGATTCATTGCGGCAATATGAGCACTAAGCGAGTCCCTCTCAGCTAAGCGCATGCTCCTCTGTACTTAAGATGCATCATTTTAGCTAAGCTGGCTAGAGCCTAGCTTAGCGAGAGTTGCAGCTTTTCTAATCTGCAGACCTCGCTAAGCGGACGTACCCTCACACTAAGCCAAGTTTCTGTTAAAAAAAACTGATTTTGAATTTGAAACATTGGCTAAGCACATGGGTCCGCTAAGCGAGCCTTGCTGAGAAACCAAACGTCTCTCTTGCTCGCTTAGCACATCGGTCTGCTAAGTGAAAGTATCAAAAAACTGCTTAAGTGAGTGTAACAGCAGTTACACTCACATTTGCCAGATTCTGGAAACTTCGTCTCTACATTCTCTCTCTCCAAAAATTTGCACATTTTGCATCTGTGCTTTCTTTGTGCATTTTCAACTTTGAAGCATCAACCATACACCATCCAAGTAAGTTCCTTGATTCTTTTTCTCTTTTTCTTGTCTTAACTTTAGGGTAGAAGACTTCAACTGTAGCTTTAGATTTTTAGGGTTTTTATGTTTTGTTAGATTTAGTTTAAGATTAGGGATATATACGTTTGTAAACTAAATTGAGTATGAGGCACACATTGCATGTCTGATATGCCCTTTAGAGGCTTGAAAAGTGCAAGAAAACGAACTGCGTTTTCTACATTTTCTGGAAAATGTGATGAACTCGCTAAGCGAGCATACTGCGGCATCCACTTCAACAACCCCTTCTGTCCCAGCTCAGACAGATTCTCATGGCTTTCATCAGGGACAGATCATTTTACTACAAAGTTTACAGATGATGGCACCTCCAGACTCTATTCCTTCAGTAGAGCAGTTTAATGAGATGGTAGCCTGGCCCGAGACCCAACCTTCTCTTCATAAGGAAGATGAAGGTCCCAGAGCCCAAGTACCTCAACATGTGGAGGATGAGTCATCTGAGGCCACCATCCCAGAGCCATTTGATATAGAAGAATAGGAAGAGGAGACACAGGTAGCTGCTACCACTCCTGAGCGATCCCTTGAAGCTACTTCAGAGCCTTCTGCACCAGTGGTAAACCTACCCTCACCTCAGCCTGCAGCAGACCCCTCCACTCCTCTTCTACATATGCCAGAGGACCCAACGACACCAGTCCTAGCTGTGGACACTTCTCCTCCAACTACTCAAGTGCTTCAGCTGATAGATGAGGAGGATGGTCAGACACAGGACACCCAAGACCAGTCATAGGAATTTTGATTCCTGATGATACTTTTTGCATTTTGATTTATTATTATTTTAATTATGGTTTTAGTACAGTAATTTCTTTTTGTTAGTTTTATTTATGAATCGTTGGTTTGCTTATTCTGAAGCATTTTGAACAGTTTAACTTGGTTTTTAATGATATAGTAGTGAAGCACTTTTATTGACCTATGAAAATCGGTGTATGTCTTTTTTTTTAATTGAGTGCATGATTGTGATGGAGTTTGCGTTTCTTTTCATGAGTTTGAGCAAGTGTGTATGTTAGACAAAGAAAGAACAAGAATGTGAACTTGCATTTAGAATTGTTAATCAGTAGACATATTGATTGTTAAAGAAAAAGCTTGAACCAAAAACCGGTGTGAGTGTGACCTTAAACTGTGAGTGAACGACTAGCTGTAAGTAATAATCTTTGCATGAATCTCTAAATTTTAGAATGAAATGTATAAATTAGAACATGATGAAGGCCATGATTGTACATACACAAGCCTTTTGACCAAAAAGCTTACCTTGAATGATAATTATATCCTTTTTACCCTTTTTGAGTTGAATGATATTGTCAAAAATTTGAACCCTGAACTTAAATAAATATCTCATGATACCCTGCTTAGATTCTAGGAGAGAATATGGTTCAAGGCAAATTTACCCCAAATTTGGGGGAGTGGAACTAATTGGGATGCAAAGAAAGAGAGAAAACATCAGCACACACAACAAATAAGTTGTATGTAAAAAAAAAAAGAAAAAAGAATAAAGTGTGTTGATGTAACAAGGTCAAAAGCAAATGAAAGCGAAAAGCTAATGAGCAAGCTAAGCGCATGAAAAAGACCATTGGGATAAGTCTAGGATTTGTGCTCTCTTAGAATATAAGCCTTTGAATCCTATAAAAACCAATGAATTTTTTTAGCCAAGCCTCACTACAAGCCTGAGAAAGCCCTTCTGATTATGTTTATACATTTCTGACTTTATGGCATGAGATGAAATTCAAAGATTGGACCTCTTGCTAGTTGTTATTAATGAATAGCTTAAACACTTGTGCTTGAGTGAAACAGTAGTCGTGAGACTGTGGTTTAAGCTACTTTCCTTGATATCTATCTTATGCCTAACTCCTTCTATTTGTTCAGGTTACATTTCATTCTTCTCTTTGGATAACTGTATACCTTGTGAAAGACAAGTGATGAGGGCATTTTACTCCATTCTCTTATTGTGCAATTTGTAACCTTTTTTGCATACACCTTTGTATATAGTCACTGCATGTCATTATCACTTGAGAACAAATGAGCTATTCTCTTTTTGCTTGAGGACAAGCAAAACTATAAATTTGGGGGAGTTGTTAGTCGGTGAAAATGACTAACTTTTGTGTATAAAACTTGTATAAATTGTATCAAACTCTCCCAATTTATGGTTATTTTGTAGTGTTATAAGTATTTTCTATTAAGTATAGGTAATAAATACTTAGTCTTTTCATTTTGTGTGTCTAATAATCATTTTCTCTCAATTTCAGGTTAATTAGGCAAGCTTTGGAAAGTGTTGTTTTTCACCTTCTTGCTAAGCCAATCTGTTGGCTTAGCGAGTGTTTGCTAAACGTAACACTCCTGGGCTAAGCGCGAGCAAGACTCTGGAAGAGATGAGCTGTATAGGTTCGCTAAGCACACTGCTTTATCTCACTAAGCGCACCGCTTCAGTTCATCCGCTAAGCGAGAAAGGCGTGCTAAGCCAAAAATTACTAACGTGCGCTAAGCGGTCCATACGTGCGCTAAGCGCACGAGCATGAACAAGGCCACCTATTTAAGCCTGAAATCAGATTTTGTGAAGGGAGTTTGGACTGGGATTCAGAGCTTTGCATGTCTAGGGTTTCTAGAGAGAGAAAGGTCCAAGTTCTAGAGAGTTTTGAGAGATTTTGCTGTGCGAAGATCTGCAAAGACCAGAGCTTGAAGTAGGAGCTGGTTTGAGAGCTTGAGATGAGTTTGTGAGTGATTGTGAGATCCTAGAGGTGAAGGAGACATCCTCACCACTTGTATTTTTGCAATCTTTCATCTTGTTCTTCTCTTTGTTGTTAATAAGGCTTCTTGGTATTGAAAGCTAAATCCTCTGTTGGATCTTCCTGTAAGTACTTGATGTAAATATATTTATATCTATTTAATGATGTTTTGAGTGTTCTCTGTGCTATCTACTTTTCATTCCAGTATGCCTTTACCTTGATCACATAGATGCATGCTTTGTTAGGGTCATTCAACAGTGGAAATTGGTCTAACTCTAAAGTCCTTGATAGTGCAGGGCTGAGTTGACGTGCTTTCACGAGGAATCGGGGTGCGATAATTTAGTTGAGTATGTGTGTCTTAATGCAGTCCTGGTTGAGTTTAGTCTTACAAGAGGAATCTGCGGACGATGCTTGATCAGGATTAGGCTAAACTATCATGAGGAATCGGGGTTTAGTATCTCAGGAGACACCACAAGAACACATGAGCATTGCTAGATAGAGAATATCTTTTTAGCATCAGGCACCTATTAGGAAGACCAACGTGTTCTCTACTTGTTTTTACACATCATTTCTCTCACATGATTTTGTTTCTTTTTTCACAGATAGTTTATACACCTATTCATATTCACACTTACCTACACACACCAGACACCTATTTGTTGAAATAGCTTACCAAATAACACAAGTTCCCTGAGTGTTCGATACTCGGTTCTTACCGTTTTATACTACTTGTGCGATCCGGTACACTTTTCGGAAGCCGACAGTGTACATAGGGACTTATTAGGTAGGTTTGTTCTTATTTTTAGTTTGAATACAAACTTAGGTACTCATACGGGACATCTTAGGTTTGTCATACTTTTTGGTAGGAATAATCAACATGAAAATACAAAAAAAAGGTATGTTTTATTGCATTACTTTTCCTAATTTTTTAAATAGTGATCAAGGGGTTCCCATGAACCCTAAGAGAATAAAGGTCATTCCTGAGTGGCCGACTCCACCAAGTATAAGAAAAATTTGAGGCTTCCATGACTTAGCAAACTTTTACAAAAGGTTTGTCCCATATTTTTCTATACTTGTAGCATCACTCATTGAGTTGGTGAGGAACCATGTTCTTCATGGGAAGATGCCAAGGAAATGGGTTTTCAGACCTCACCTTACTTCAACATACCAAACACCACTTATATGTTTTTGTTCTTTTTACAAGTGTTGAGGAAAAAGCCTAGAGTTTCAAGAACCTTGGGATTTGAGGTCAAATCCTTTTCAAGGGGGAGGGAATGATGCAATCCTACGCCGCAAGGGCATTGGCTAGAAGACTCCAAGAAGATTGGGTCAGAAATGCAAGAGAAGGCCCTAGGATTCTCATGAACCTTAGGCTAGATTTCAGGCCCATGGGCTAAGTATGAGCCCACTTATCTTTGTACATATTAGATTAAGGTTTCATTATTTTTGGGCCTTGTATTTAGGGCTCCATAATATAGGTAAGGTACCCTAGAAATGTAGGATTTTTCAGCCCTTGTATTTTAGGGCACCTAGACTAGTTTTTGTATTAGGGGTAGTTTTGTAATTTCACATGCATTCAGTGAATATTTGATGTGTGTGGTTGGAAATAAATTTAATTGAATTAGTGGGCTGAACCATAGCTAAAATTCACTAATCACATTTAGTGAAATTTTGGCTCCAAAATTTGGCTCCACAAATTCAATTTCAAATTCAAGTGAAATTTGAATAAAAATTCAAATTTCCCTCTAATTTTTTGTGACACTTAGGCTATAATTAGAGGCCATGTATGTGAATTTTTTCAACTTTGATCATTTTGAGAATTAAACTTCAAAGTTCAGACTTCTTTAGAGGCACTAAATTTTGTGATCCTTCTCTCCCTCTCCCTCAATTCATCTTCTTCTACCTTCAAGCTCTTATCCATGGCTTCCTATGGTGGTGAGCTTCTTCTAGACTCATCTTCTACTTGAAGTGGCGTCTCCATTCATATTTCTCCTTCTCCATTCCGCTGTAATTAGACCTCAAGAAGAAAAGGAATCCATTGATGAAGAAGATCCAAGGCCTACAAGCTTCACATGGAGCTATATCAATGAGGAGCCTCCAGCAGCAGCAACAGCAGAGGATGAGGATGAGCTCACTCCTCCTGAGCCTCTTGATTTTGATGCAGGTACACATACAGCTCAGGAGGAGGAGGCTATTCCAGAGCAGATTCCAGAGCCATCTCCAGCCCCTGCGTATGCACCTGATGATGCCACACCAGTGGTTGAGCCGAAGCAGACTATTCAAGATTCTTTAGTAGCTCCAGGACTGGATCTTAATGAAGACCAGCCACAAGAGGAGCAGGACGTTTAAATTGTTTGCATTATGAACACTTTAGTTTAATTTCAGTTATTTTATGATTTATGTCATTTAAATTTCAGCTTTTATGTTTTAGTCTTTTAATTTCAGTAGCATAGTTATTTGTTTGCTTGTACAAAAAGCTTGATTGAATAGTGAATTGATTGAACATTGTATGCAGTGGCTTGTTTGGTATGGAATGAGTGTTTGAAATTGATTGATTGAGAAAATGTATGAATTGAATGGATTGGGATGATTAGATGATTGTTTTGATCAAGTTTGCAGTCATTAGAAGAGAATGAGCATATTGTCATACCCTAATTTCGTCCGGGGACCATTGTTTGATGGCATGCAACCTTTGTTTGACCGCTTCGAGGTACTTGGCACCCTTTGTTGCACAATACGTGAAGTTCTGAGACATGCCGGAACTCAAAAGGAAACATTGTTACGCAATCCGTGAACTTCCATAACATGCCGGAAATCAAAAGGAAGTATTGTTACGCAATCCGTGAGTTTCTGTAACATTTCGAAAGCTAAAAAAAGGAGTAATTACATGACCCGTAAGGTTTCGTAACCTTACGGAAAAAAAACAAGTATCGTTACAAAAATTCGTAAAGTTTCGTAACATTACGGAAAAAGAATCACCAAAAAAGCAAAGGGGTGTATTTAGTAAAAAGGGGGGTGCAAATGTTGGACCTTGTGGCCTCAATAATCTTAAGAGGGATAGGCTTAGAATGCAGAAGAAGCAACAACAATCAATTTAATAATGTTCTATAAACATGCAAGGCAAAATTGATTGCAATAACATAAATGAGATAAGGGAAGAGAGAATGCAAACACAGTTTTATACTGGTTCGGCCACAACCCGTGCCTACGTCCAGTACACAAGCAGCCCACTTGAGATTTCCACTATCTTTGTAAAATCCATTACAAAGTCTGAACCACACAGGGACAACCCATCCCTTGTGTTCAGGAATCCTTTACAACAAGAGACTCACAGTCTCTTAACCAATCTCATTGAATAAGAAGAATGGAAGAAGAATTCTCTCTTCAAGAGAAGAATATTACAATAAAGATCATGTAGGAATCCTTATAGATTTTGCAAGTGTTTGGCCAAGGATTTCTTTTGAGAGAGCATTTGACAATGAAGTTCTTTTGGAATCTCTCTCATTGTCTTTTGAGAGGATAAGACATTTTTGCCAAGCAAAACTCTCTGCATAAAATTCGTGCCCAAGTCACCTATTTATAGGCCTTTGATGGCCATTCACAAATCTAATGAAAAGATGTGACTGTTGGCGATATTCCTTGAAAATCCTCTCTGGTAATCGATTACAAAATTAGTGTAATCGATTACACAGTTGTTTTTCTTGAACAGTTGTGACCCTTCATTTAAAATTTGAATTCCCAACGTTCAGAGTCTCTGGTAATCGATTACATATGATGTGTAATCGATTACACACTTTCAAACCATTGGTAATCGATTACATGTATTGGTAATCGATTACATGTGCCTTGAATGACTTGAAACCTTTCATTGTGAGGCAAGGCTTGATCTTGAAGAAATCTTGAATCAAGGCTTTGTTTGTTGAAACAATCTTGTATTAATCTTGAAGCAAAATGAGCCTTGTTTAATTCTTCTTATGACATCATCAAAATCATGTATACATACATTCACATTCTCCCCCTTTTTGATGATGACAAACATGTGATTTCTTCTCAACACCATCAAAGCTTGCATGATTTACATTCTACCCCTTTCTCAAGCAAATTCTTAATTCTTCTTGACATCATCAAAATTTTCATGATTTACATTCTCCCCCTTTTTGATGATGACAACCACCTGTAGGTTAGGAGCAACAACAAAGAAAAAATATCTATTTGCATATAGTTTACTCCCCCTTGGTTTTGTAATGATTGCTTATGAGACAGTTGAAGATGTCATATTTTTCATATGTAAACAAATTGTCTCATAAACAATAGATAATTTTTCTTACTATTTTATCCTTTATCTTTCCCTCCCCCTTTGTCAACATCAAAAACAAATCATGAATAGAGAGGAGAAAGATGTTACCACTTGTTGCAATGTATTAGAATCAAGTGATACCAAAAGGCATTAAAACAATCATTCAATATTAATCAAGCAAAAACAAGTACAATAACACATCAATCAAACACAATCAAATACAATCAATCATCAAATATTTCAAATCAAATTAATTAAATTAATAATTAACTAACTATACACAATAATTTCTATTAAAAAAAATTCAAAATTCAAAATTCAAAATTCAAATTTAAAATTTAAAATTTAAAATTTAAAATTTTAAATTTCAAATTCTAACTTCCAACTTCAACTTTTAGTAACTTCCCCTTCCAACTTCCATTTTTAACTTTCAACTTCCAATAACTACTTCCAACTTCCAAATTTTAATTTTCAATTTTCAAATTTAACTTTTCAAATTTTCAATTTCAATTTTCAAATTTCAATTTCAAAATTTCCTTTTCTAAATTTGAAATAGTTTTCTTAAAACATGAAACTAATTTCAAAAGTTTCATAGATTCTTTAAAAACAATCAAAAACTCAATCAGGAACAAACATCAAAAACAATACAATCAAACACACAATAAAAAATACAATCAATCAATCATCAAACACAATCAATCAAATTCAATCACAATAATCAAGAACAGTCTAAACTCAAGTAGAAAACAAGTATCAAAAGTAATCAATCAAAGACAAGTGACCTGTTGGTATCATTTGATATTACTTGTTGGGGTTGTTGATCAAGTGGCCTTTGTTTGTTGTCTCCATATATCGCATATTCACTTTTCTTGGGGAGAAATGTGGCCTTCGTTTGTTGTCTCCATAAATCACATATTCATTTATCTTGGAGAGAAAAATGAATAAACTTTGATGCATGCCATGTGTTTGGAGAAATTGCTATCAATGTATCGACTTTGCTGTTCTCCATTTTCATAGTCTTTCATCATGATATCCAGACTTATGATTTTCTTCTCTGAATCACTTGAATAATTTATGACATTATCTTCCCAAGTGATATATCCTTTCTTTTCTTTCTTCTCTTTGAAATTCATCTTGTCGGATTTTTCCATTCTTCTTTTAAACACAGGACAATTGAATCTCATGTGCCCAAGTTGATCGCACTCAGCATTTTGGGGCTAAAGAGAAACCTTCTTCTTTCTTCTTTCATCATCATCTTCTTTCTTCTCTAGTTTTTTTTTATGTATTTGCATTTCTCTCTACCATTGTAGGAATAAAAGAATCAAATTCAATGGCTTCCCATATCTTTAGATCTATGGCTTCTATAAAGATCTGCATTCGGGTTTTCCAATAATGATAACCCTCACCATTGAACATAAGAGCCTATTGATATTTTTTCCCTCAGGAAATGGAAATTTGGATGAGGCCATATCTATTCTTGAAGTTTTTAAACTTTGTTAGTGCTTAGCTTTACTGAGTTTTAAAAGATTGGCTAAAATTTTGTTAAAACATAAGCACTTAGACAATGAAGGAAAGCTGGAGTTGCTGCACATGATGTCTAACATTATGTCAAGGAATCAGATCGGGCTGCACAATGCACAAGGCAAGATAAAATGTCAAATGAAGAATTGAAGCTGCAGGATCCACGATGTCGGATACAATGTCCAGGACATCCTGCCCGAAAATACTGGACACATAAATCTGTTATATCTTTAACAGATTAATGTGCAATCAACAACAGATTAGGCGATCTATCTTTAGGAACGAATTAAAAGATAATTAAAGTTCGAATTACAAACTTGAATAGTTCGTTCAGGGATTAAAGATTAAAGATAAAAACTAAAAGATCAAACTTTATCTTTTAGATCTTTAAGTGCAGATTTTTCAGGAGAATGATAGATCTTATCCAGCGCAAGTTGTTGCAGCCCAGATACGCACACTGTTATATAAACATGAAGGCTGCACGGGTTTTTTTCACCAAGTCCGAGATTGAAGAGTTATTTTGTGAGTTTTGGGACTTGAGTGTTTTGTGAGCCACCTTGATGTTACCCTAACATCAAGTGTTGGACCTGAGTGTGTAGAGTTGATCTCTATTGTTCAGAGAGCAATCTCTGGTGTGTCTTTGATTTGTTTGTAAACACGGGTGAGTGATTGAGAGGGAGTGAGAGGGGTTCTCATATCTAAGAGTGGCTCTTAGGTAGAAGTTGCATGGGTAGTGATTAGGTGAGAAGGTTGTATACAGTGGCTGTTAGATCTTCGAACTAATACTATTCTAGTGGATTTCCTCCCTGGCTTGGTAGCCCCCAGATGTAGGTGACGTTGCACCGAACTGGGTTAACAATTCTCTTGTGTTATTTACTTGTTTAATCTGTTCATACTGTCATATATAATCTGCATGTTCTGAAGCGGGATGTCGTGACATCCTGTACGACATCTGTCCTCAGTATCAGAATTTCAATTGGTATCAGAGCGGGCACTCTAAATCACTGAGTGAGATCTAGGGAGATAAATTCTGATGAACATGGAGAAAGAAGGAGGACCAGTGAACAGACCACCAATTCTGGATGGAACCAACTATGAATACTGGAAAGCAAGGATGGTGGCCTTCCTCAAATCACTGGATAGCAGAACCTGGAAAGCTGTCATCAAAGGCTGGGAACATCCCAAGATGCTGGACACAGAAGGAAAGCCCACTGATGAATTGAAGCCAGAAGAAGACTGGACAAAAGAAGAAGACGAATTGGCACTTGGAAACTCCAAAGCCTTGAATGCCCTATTCAATGGAGTTGACAAGAATATCTTCAGATTGATCAACACATGCACAGTTGCCAAGGATGCATGGGAGATTCTGAAAATCACTCATGAAGGAACCTCCAAAGTGAAGATGTCCAGATTGCAACTATTGGCTACAAAATTCGAAAATCTGAAGATGAAGGAGGAAGAATGCATTCATGACTTCCACATGAACATTCTTGAAATAGCCAATGCTTGCACTGCCTTGGGAGAAAGGATGACAGATGAAAAGCTGGTGAGAAAGATCCTCAGATCTTTGCCTAAGAGATTTGACATGAAAGTCACTGCAATAGAGGAGGCCCAAGACATTTGCAACATGAGAGTAGATGAACTCATTGGTTCCCTTCAAACCTTTGAGCTGGGACTCTCGGATAGGACTGAAAAGAAGAGCAAGAGCCTGGCGTTCGTGTCCAATGATGAAGGAGAAGAAGATGAGTATGACCTGGATACTGATGAAGGTCTGACTAACGCAGTTGTGCTCCTTGGAAAACAGTTCAACAAAGTGCTGAAAAGAATGGACAGGAGGCAGAAACCACATGTCTGGAACATCCCTTTCGACATCAGGAAAGGTAGTGAACACCAGAAGATGTCAGATGAAAAGCCCAGCAAAGGAATTCAATGCCATGGGTGTGAAGGCTACGGACACATCAAAGCTGAATGTCCCACCCATCTCAAGAAGCAGAGGAAAGGACTTTCTGTATGTTGGTCTGATGATACAGAGAGTGAACAAGAAAGTGATTCTGACAGAGATGTGAATGCACTCACTGGGATATTTGAATCTGATGAAGATTCAAGTGATATTGATGTTGAAATCACTTTTGATGAGCTTGCTATATCCTATAGAGAACTATGCATCAAAAGTGAGAAGATTCTTCAGCAAGAAGCACAACTGAAGAAGATCATTGCAAATCTGGAGGCTGAGAAGGAGGCACATGAAGAGGAAATCTCTGAGCTTAAAGGAGAAATTGGTTTTCTGAACTCTAAACTGGAAAACATGACAAAATCAATAAAGATGCTGAATAAAGGCTCAGATATGCTTGATGAGGTGCTACAGCTTGGAAAGAATGTTGGAAACCAGAAAGGACTTGGATTTAATCATAAATCTGCTGGCAGATCAACCATGACAGAATTTGTTCCTGCCAAAAACAGCACTGGAGCCTCGATGTCACAACATCGGTCTCGACATCATGGAACGCAGCAGAAAAAGAGCAACAGAAAGAAGTGGAGGTGTCACTACTGTGGCAAGTATGGTCACATAAAGCCTTTTTGTTATCATCTACATGGCCATCCACGTCATGGAACTCAAAATAGCAGCAGCGGAAGAAAGATGGTGTGGGTTCCAAAACACAAGATTGTTAGTCTTGTTGTTCATACTTCACTTAGAGCATCAGCTAAGGAAGATTGGTACCTAGATAGCGGCTGTTCCAGACACATGACAGGAGTTAAAGAATTCCTGGTGAACATTGAACCTTGCTCCACTAGCTATGTGACATTTGGAGATGGCTCTAAAGGAAAGATCACTGGAATGGGAAAGCTAGTCCATGATGGACTTCCTAGTCTGAACAAAGTACTGCTGGTGAAGGGACTGACTGCAAACTTGATCAGCATCAGTCAGTTGTGTGATGAAGGATTCAATGTAAACTTCACAAAGTCAGAATGCTTGGTGACAAATGAGAAGAATGAAGTTCTAATGAAGGGCAGCAGATCAAAGGACAACTGCTACCTATGGACACCTCAAGAAACCAGTTACTCCTCCACATGTCCATCCTCCAAAGAAGATGAAGTCAAAATATGGCATCAAAGATTTGGACATCTGCACTTAAGAGGCATGAAGAATATCATTGACAAAGGTGCTGTTAGAGGCATTCCCAATCTGAAAATAGAAGAAGGCAGAATCTGTGGTGAATGTCAGATTGGAAAGCAAGTCAAGATGTCCCACCAGAAGCTTCAACATCAGACCACTTCCAGGGTGCTGGAACTACTCCACATGGACTTGATGGGGCCTATGCAAGTTGAAAGCCTTGGAGGAAAGAGGTATGCCTATGTTGTTGTGGATGATTTCTCCAGATTTACCTGGGTCAACTTTATCAGAGAGAAATCAGACACCTTTGAAGTATTCAAAGAGTTGAGTCTAAGACTTCAAAGAGAAAAAGACTGTGTCATCAAGAGAATTAGGAGTGACCATGGCAGAGAGTTTGAAAACAACAAGTTTACTGAATTCTGCACATCTGAAGGCATCACTCATGAGTTCTCTGCAGCCATCACACCACAACAAAATGGCATAGTTGAAAGGAAAAACAGGACTTTGCAAGAAGCTGCTAGGGTCATGCTTCATGCCAAAGAACTTCCCTATAATTTCTGGGCTGAAGCCATGAACACAGCATGCTATATCCACAACAGAGTCACACTTAGAAGAGGGACTCCAACCACACTGTATGAAATCTGGAAAGGGAGGAAGCCAACTGTCAAGCACTTCCACATCTTTGGAAGTCCATGTTACATTTTGGCAGATAGAGAGCAAAGGAGAAAGATGGATCCCAAGAGTGATGCAGGAATATTCTTGGGATACTCTACAAACAGCAGAGCATATAGAGTATTCAATTCCAGAACCAGAACTGTGATGGAATCCATCAATGTGGTTGTTGATGATCTAACTCCAGCAAGAAAGAAGGATGTCGAAGACGATGTCAGAACATCGGGAGACAATGTAGCAGATACAGCTAAAAGTGCAGAAAATGCAGAAAATGCAGAAAACTCTGATTCTGCTACAGATGAACCAAACATCAATCAACCTGACAAGAGTCCTTCCATTAGAATCCAGAAGATGCACCCCAAGGAGCTGATTGGAGATCCAAACAGAGGAGTCACTACAAGATCAAGGGAGTCTGAGATTGTCTCCAATTCATGTTTTGTCTCCAAAACTGAGCCAAAGAATGTGAAAGAGGCACTGACTGATGAGTTCTGGATCAATGCTATGCAAGAAGAATTGGAGCAATTCAAAAGGAATGAAGTCTGGGAGCTAGTTCCTAGACCCAAGGGAACTAATGTGATTGGCACCAAGTGGATCTTCAAGAACAAAACCAATGAAGAAGGTGTTATAACCAGAAACAAGGCCAGACTTGTTGCTCAAGGCTACACTCAGATTGAAGGTGTAGACTTTGATGAAACTTTCGCCCCTGTTGCTAGACTTGAGTCCATCAGACTATTACTTGGTGTAGCTTGCATCCTCAAATTCAAGCTGTATCAGATGGATGTGAAGAGCGCGTTTCTGAATGGATACCTGAATGAAGAAGTCTATGTGGAGCAGCCAAAGGGATTTGCAGATCCAACTCATCCAGATCATGTATACAAGCTCAAGAAGGCTCTCTATGGATTGAAGCAAGCTCCAAGAGCTTGGTATGAAAGGCTAACAGAGTTCCTTACTCAGCAAGGGTATAGGAAGGGAGGAATTGACAAGACTCTCTTTGTCAAACAAGATGCTGAAAACTTGATGATAGCACAGATATATGTTGATGACATTGTGTTTGGAGGGATGTCGAATGAGATGCTTCGACATTTTGTCCAACAGATGCAATCTGAATTTGAGATGAGTCTTGTTGGAGAGCTGACTTATTTTCTGGGACTCCAAGTGAAGCAGATGGAAGACTCCATATTCCTCTCACAAAGCAAGTATGCAAAGAACATTGTCAAGAAGTTTGGGATGGAAAATGCCAGCCATAAAAGAACACCTGCACCTACTCACTTGAAGCTGTCAAAGGATGAAGCTGGCACCAGTGTTGATCAAAGTCTGTACAGAAGCATGATTGGGAGCTTACTATATTTAACAGCAAGCAGACCTGACATCACCTTTGCAGTAGGTGTTTGTGCAAGATATCAAGCCAATCCCAAGATAAGTCACTTGAATCAAGTAAAGAGAATTCTGAAATATGTAAATGGCACCAGTGACTATGGGATTATGTACTGTCATTGTTCAGATTCAATGCTGGTTGGATATTGTGATGCTGATTGGGCTGGAAGTGCAGATGACAGAAAAAGCACTTCTGGTGGATGTTTCTATTTAGGAAACAACCTTATTTCATGGTTCAGCAAGAAGCAGAACTGTGTGTCCCTATCTACTGCAGAAGCAGAGTATATTGCAGTAGGAAGCAGCTGTTCACAACTAGTTTGGATGAAGCAGATGCTGAAGGAGTACAATGTCGAACAAGATGTCATGACATTGTACTGTGACAACATGAGTGCTATTAATATTTCTAAAAATCCTGTTCAACACAGCAGAACCAAGCACATTGACATTAGACACCATTATATTAGAGAGCTTGTTGATGATAAAGTTATCACACTGGAGCATGTTGCCACTGAGGAACAAGTAGCAGATATTTTCACAAAAGCATTGGATGCAAATCAGTTTGAAAAACTGAGGGGCAAGCTGGGCATTTGTCTGCTAGAGGAATTATAGCAGCTACTTCTATCTGAATGTGCTCAAACGTCTCACTCAACATTAATAGCACGTTCATTACTGAGCCAAAACAAATTCAAACTCCGTCCCCCTACCTTCCTTATTCAAGCTTACATTTTCGTGGCAATCTCGTTTTCATTCCCCAACACTTCTCAGATATTCACGAAACCACTCCAAAAGCTCTGCTTCTCCATGGCTACCTCACCAAAAGAAACCTCATCCCCTGTTTCAACCTCTGTACCATCATCTCCATCATCCTCCAAAACTCCATCAAACCAGGAACAACCCGAATTCAATATCCAACCCATACAAATGATTCCTGGTCCAGGCCCTGTTCCTGAGAAACTGATCCCTAAAAGACAACAGGGAGTGAAGATTTCTGAAAACCCTAGCTCTGCAACAAGCCCTAGGGAAGTAGACACTGAGATGGATAAGAAGATCCGCAGTCTTGTGAATAGCATTTTGAAAAATGCTTCTGTCCCTGATGCTGATAAAGATGTCCCAACATCTTCCACCCCAAATGCTGAAGTCCTCTCTTCATCCAGTAAAGAGAAATCAACAGAGAAAGAGGATCAAGCCACAGAGGAGACCCCTGCACCAAGGGCACCAGAACCTGCTCCAGGTGACCTCATTGACCTAGAAGAAGTAGAATCTGATGAGGAACCCATTGGCAAAAAGTTGGCACCTGGCATTGCAGAAAGATTACAAAGCAGAAAGGGAAAAACCCCCATTACTAGGTCTGGACGAATCAAAACTATTGCACAGAAGAAGAGCACACCAATCACTCCTACCACATCCAGATGGAGCAAAGTTGCAATCCCTTCCAAGAAGAGGAAAGAAATTTCCTCATCTGATTCTGATGATGATGTCGAACTAGATGTTCCCGACATCAAGAGAGCCAAGAAATCAGGGAAAAAGGTGCCTGGAAATGTCCCTGATGCCCCATTGGACAACATTTCATTCCACTCCATTGAAAATGTTGAAAGGTGGAAATTTGTATATCAACGCAGACTTGCTGTAGAAAGAGAACTGGGAAGAGATGCCTTGGATTGCAAGGAGATCATGGACCTCATCAAGGCTGCTGGACTGCTGAAAACTGTCACCAAGTTGGGAGATTGCTATGAAAGTCTAGTCAGAGAATTCATTGTCAACATTCCCTCTGACATAACAAACAGAAAGAGTGATGAGTATCAGAAAGTGTTTGTCAGAGGAAAATGTATTAGATTCTCCCCTGCTGTAATCAACAAGTACCTGGGCAGACCAACTGAAGGAGTGGTGGATATTGCTGTTTCTGAGCATCAAATTGCCAAGGAAATCACTGCCAAGCAAATCCAGCATTGGCCAAAGAAAGGGAAGCTTTCTGCAGGGAAGCTAAGTGTGAAGTATGCAATCCTGCATAGGATTGGCACTGCAACTGGGTACCCACCAATCATACTTCCACTGTTGCCACAGGTTTGGGTAAATTTCTGTATGCTGTTGGAACCGAGTCCAAATTTAATTTTGGAAACTATATTTTTGATCAAACCATTAAGCATTCAGAATCTTTTGCTGTCAAATTACCCATTGCCTTCCCAACTGTATTGTGTGGCATTATGTTGAGTCAACATCCCAATATTTTAAACAACATTGACTCTGTGAAGAAGAGAGAATCTCCTCTATCCCTGCATTACAAACTGTTTGAGGGGACACATGTCCCAGACATTGTCTCGACATCAGGGAAAGCTGCTGCTTCAGGTGCTGTGTCCAAGGATGATTTGATTGCTGAACTCAAGGACACATGCAAGATGCTGGAGGCAACCATCAAAGCCAACACAGAGAAGAAAATGGAGCTGGAACGCCTGATCAAAAGACTCTCAGACAATGGCTTTGATGATGGAGAAGCAGCTGAGGAAGAAGAAGATGCAGCAGAGGATACAGAATCAGATGATGATGATTCTGATGCCACCCCATGACCATCAGACCTTTATTTTTTTACTGTTACTAGCTATTGGGGCATGTCCCTTTGAACAATGGATTGCTATTGGTCTGTAATATTTGCACCTTAATTTCATGCATTCTACTTTTGCCAAATTCTGTCTAAAAAGGGGGAGTAGTAGGATAGGATATTATGCATGTAGATTATGCATGTAGAATATTATGCATGATTTATGATGTTGAGGGGGAGTAGTATTTATATTTATACTGCTGCTGCTGATGATGATTGATGTAAGCTACTGAAACTACTGAAACTAGTAGCTGATAGAAGATGCTGCATTAAGAGCATGGAGACAGGGGGAGCAGAAAGCTGATGTCACGTGAGATGTCTTGACATCCTGGAAAAGACTTGTAGATTTGCAACTTGCAGGAGAATTTTGCTGTCACCACTACAGAGACTGCTGTGCTTGATTACTCTGATAATGAAAGTTGCTGATCCTACTTGCATGACTGCTCGTACCTGCTCAGGAAGTGTCTAAGTATGTTTTAGACAAAATTTGCCAAAGGGGGAGATTGTTAGTGCTTAGCTTTACTGAGTTTTAAAAGATTGGCTAAAATTTTGTTAAAACATAAGCACTTAGACAATGAAGGAAAGCTGGAGTTGCTGCACATGATGTCTAACATTATGTCAAGGAATCAGATCGGGCTGCACAATGCACAAGGCAAGATAAAATGTCAAATGAAGAATTGAAGCTGCAGGATCCACGATGTCGGATACAATGTCCAGGACATCCTGCCCGAAAATACTGGACACATAAATCTGTTATATCTTTAACAGATTAATGTGCAGTCAGCAACAGATTAGGCGATCTATCTTTAGGAACGAATTAAAAGATAATTAAAGTTTGAATTACAAACTTGAATAGTTCGTTCAGGGATTAAAGATTAAAGATAAAAACTAAAAGATCAAACTTTATCTTTTAGATCTTTAAGTGCAGATTTTTCAAGAGAATGATAGATCTTATCCAGCGCAAGTTGTTGCAGCCCAGATACGCACACTGTTATATAAACATGAAGGCTGCACGGGTTTTTTTCACCAAGTCCGAGATTGAAGAGTTATTTTGTGAGTTTTGGGACTTGAGTGTTTTGTGAGCCACCTTGATGTTACCCTAACATCAAGTGTTGGACCTGAGTGTGTAGAGTTGATCTCTATTGTTCAGAGAGCAATCTCTGGTGTGTCTTTGATTTGTTTGTAAACACGGGTGAGTGATTGAGAGGGAGTGAGAGGGGTTCTCATATCTAAGAGTGGCTCTTAGGTAGAAGTTGCATGGGTAGTGATTAGGTGAGAAGGTTGTATACAGTGGCTGTTAGATCTTCGAACTAATACTATTCTAGTGGATTTCCTCCCTGGCTTGGTAGCCCCCAGATGTAGGTGACGTTGCACCGAACTGGGTTAACAATTCTCTTGTGTTATTTACTTGTTTAATCTGTTCATACTGTCATATATAATCTGCATGTTCTGAAGCGGGATGTCGTGACATCCTGTACGACATCTGTCCTCAGTATCAGAATTTCAAACTTTATACAAGAATCCTGCTCTGATACCACTTGTTGGACCTTGTGGCCTCAATAATCTTAAGAGGGATAGGCTTAGAATGCAGAAGAAGCAACAACAATCAATTTAATAATGTTCTATAAACATGCAATGCAAAATTGATTGCAATAACATAAATGAGATAAGGGAAGAGAGAATGCAAACACAGTTTTATACTGGTTCGGCCACAACCCGTGCCTACGTCCAGTACTCAAGCAACCCACTTGAGATTTCCACTATCTTTGTAAAATCCATTACAAAGTCTGAACCACACAGGGACAACCCATCCCTTGTGTTCAGGAATCCTTTACAACAAGAGACTCACAGTCTCTTAACCAATCTCATTGAATAAGAAGAATGGAAGAAGAATTCTCTCTTCAAGAGAAGAATATTACAATAAAGATCATGTAGGAATCCTTATAGATTTTGCAAGTGTTTGGCCAAGGATTTCTTTTGAGAGAGCATTTGACAATGAAGTTCTTTTGGAATCTCTCTCATTGTCTTTTGAGAGGATAAGACATTTTTGCCAAGCAAAACTCTCTGCATAAAATTCGTGCCCAAGTCACCTATTTATAGGCCTTTGATGGCCATTCACAAATCTAATGAAAAGATGTGACTGTTGGCGATATTCCTTGAAAATCCTCTCTGGTAATCGATTACAAAATTAGTGTAATCGATTACACAGTTGTTTTTCTTGAACAGTTGTGACCCTTCATTTAAAATTTGAATTCCCAACGTTCAGAGTCTCTGGTAATCGATTACATATGATGTGTAATCGATTACACACTTTCAAACCATTGGTAATCGATTACATGTATTGGTAATCGATTACATGTGCCTTGAATGACTTGAAACCTTTCATTGTGAGGCAAGGCTTGATCTTGAAGAAATCTTGAATCAAGGCTTTGTTTGTTGAAACAATCTTGTATTAATCTTGAAGTAAAATGAGCCTTGTTTAATTCTTCTTATGACATCATCAAAATCATGTATACATACATTCACATTCTCCCCCTTTTTGATGATGACAAACATGTGATTTCTTCTCAACACCATCAAAGCTTGCATGATTTACATTTTCCCCCTTTCTCAAGCAAATTCTTAATTCTTCTTGACATCATCAAAATCTTCATGATTTACAGCAAATAGCAATCAGGCCCACTTGGGCCTTCCAGATTGTTCCTCCAGATGGTGGTTGCTTTTGGAGGAAGCAACCTGGCTCGCCTGGGCAAGCTGAGCTCGCCTGGGCGAGCTGGGTGGCAAGCTCCTCCCCTATTTTCCTATAAATAGAGGGAGGAGTGAATAAGAAAAGGGTTCAGCCCTTCTAATACTTCGTAATCACTTAAAATTAGTGAGGAAAATTGTTTCCATGAAGAAAATCCAAGCCGAGGCGCTTCCGTAACGTTTTCGTGGGTAATTTCGCGAAGATTTTCAATCGTTCTTCGTCGTTCGTTCTTCGGTCTTCAACCGGTAAGTTCCCGAAATCGAACTTTTCAATTCATTCTATGTACCCTTGGTGGTCCCCATTTGTTTCGCGTACTTTTATTATCATTTCATTTACTTTCCGTACCCCCTTTTGACGTGCTTTAGTCATTTACTTAAGTCATTTTCTCGCCTAATAAAAAAATAAAATAAATTTCCACCGATCATTTGATTTGTAATATCTGTTAATTTCTGTTAAAGTGAAATCCGACCGTTCGGTCATGCCGTAACCACGTTGGAAACCAAAAAGAGGTAAAAATAATAATATAATAATAAAAAAATATCTTTTAGTAAAATAAACCAAGAAAAAGCAATCGGCCGTTTCTCTTTGGGATTTCTCTTTCTTAATTGAATTGGCTAATAACTAAAGTGAAACTAAAGCTAAAATCAACTCGCAAAGTCAAGCTCGTCCGCAAAAAATCACTAAAAAGGATTTTAAGGTCCGATACCTCAGTTTTTCTCCCCAAGTAAAAATGGGTCATTTTAAGGTCCAATGCCTTAAAAAGACCTCCTTCCAAGTAAAAAGAATCGCTTGATTCGCCCTTTAAAAAGAACTACGTAGGTCTGATTTCCTCTTCGATGGAGGGTACGTAGGAGCAAGAGCCCCGCTTTTGTTGACCTCAAAAATAAAAAAGGAAATAAAAGGTTTAAATAGATAATTTCACACAATCCTAATCTAAGGCTGTTGTCCTTTGGGACAAACGTGAGAGGTGCTAATACCTTCCTCAAAGGTAAATACAACTCCTGAATCTGGAATATTCTTCATGACCGGTTTCCTTCGGTTTTTCCGACATTTTCCACAAATAAACGTTGGTGGCGACTCCGCGCATTTTCTTCCTTTGGAAGACACACCCGTGATCCTCGCCTCGCTCGCCCGCAAAAGGGTAGGTTGCGACAGTTGGCGACTCCACTGGGGACTATTTTTGTGAGTTAGGCCTATTTTTAAGAAATTGTGGAATTGTGAAACTTTGTGTGTGCATTTTTTTGAACTGTGTAAATATAATAAATGTTGCCTTTTCCACATTTTTACACTGCATTCTAAGCACCCACGGGTTTGAGTAAAAAAGGGGCCCTATACCCGGGTCCATGGGAATCTAAGGAGTGGAGGTGAATTTATGGTCATGCTAGGTCTCCGACTTGCTTGATAATAGTGAAACCTCGTCTAGAGCTTTCTCTCTTTATAATGTGTTGTCGCTGGTATTCCATACCGCCGCAATATTATTATCTTGAGTGATGATACCTCTAGAAAACAGCCATGTGAGATATGGATCGTTGGGAGTAGTTATTAGAGCCCCCTAGATATTATCCTATAGGTCCCCAAATAGGGGCATAGAGCAAACATGCTCTGTGCCATTTTATTCTCATGCATTCTTCTGCGATTAGCACATAAATTATAGTTTTGCTGTATAGCTAGTGATATTTCGTCTCTTTAGAGAACGCATCACTTTTTAATGCATACGTTGGGGCACTGCAATGCCTAGAACGTAGTATTATAAAGATTGGTCTTTTCAGTCTCGTATATGTAAAGTTACCACTTGTTTTTCTTTTCGTTTCATGCATTCACATTGCATCATTCATATCGGAGCCTTGATTCACCCCTTTTTAGGTAAATGATGGGGACAAATCAAAACGAAAAAAGATTCTATCAAGTCAAGATTAAGGGCCTAGATGTCACCAGCCTTAAGGAGTTGGGACGGTTGATGGGACCCCTCCAAAGGCAAGCCTTCTGCAAAGTGTACGGAAAGATTTTAGATTTGACCACAACAGAGGTATTTACGGAAGCCGTTGTATCCCTCGCCCAATACTATGACCAGCCGTTGAGATGCTTCACGTTTGGGGACTTCCAAATAGTACCGACTGTTGAAGAATTTGAGGAGATTTTGGGATGCCCACTTGGGGGAAGAAAACCGTATCTTTTCTCCGGGTTTCTTCCCTCCTTGAGCAAGATTGCAGCTGTGGTCAGAGATTCGGTGAGAGAGTTGGATCGTATGAAGCAAACTCGAAACGGCGTAGTGGGCCTACCACGGAAATACTTGGAAGGCAAGGCAAGGGATATGGAGAATCAAGAGGAATGGATCCCGTTTGCGAATATACTAGATTTGCTAATCTTTGGGGTTGTCCTCTTTCCAAACGTGGACGGTTTGGTGGACCTAGCTGCAATTGATGCTTTCCTTGCATATCACCATAGCAAGGAGAGCCCGGTGGTAGCTATCTTGGCGGACTTATTTGATACATTTGACCGAAGGTGCGAGAAGAATAGCACATGGATTGTCTGCTACTTACCCACTCTTTGTGTGTGTTTGGTTTCACACCTATTCCAACAAGACATAAGGCACCCATGTCCGCTTCAAAGTTATCGCTCATGCGTCGAAAAGAGAAGAGTAGATTGGGACCAATACTTGGCTGGGATAGGAGGCAGCACAATCAACTGGTTTCCTCGATGGAAGGAAGGAAAGGAGGGAGTTCTCTTCTCATGTGGGGACTACCCAAATGTTCCGTTGATAGGGACAAGGGGTTGTATTAACTATAATCCCGCACTTGCCATAAGACAGTTAGGGTACCCCATGAGGGGAGCACCGACGGAAGAGAGCCTCTCGCCTTTCCTTGTGAGAGATTTCGGCGTGCAAAGTCTCAAGATTGTACAAAGAGTCCACAAGGTGTTGGAAAGCCCGTTAAGGAAAGATAAAGAACTTAGGGGCATCCGTAATGGCATCATCGGTGGTTATCATGAATGGCTAAGAGTTCATACACGAGGGTTAGATTGGCTCTCCAAGTTGAAAATTATTAATGAGGAGAACTTCGAAGCTCCAGAAGAGGATGAAGAAGTCCAAGCTCTAACATCAAAGCTAGGAAAGGCAAGACTCGCCAAAGAAAAATTCAAGTTAGTTGCTACAGACATCCGGAAAGAGTGTTTTGAATTACGAGAGGAAAATGCGGCTACCGCAAGAGCCCTCGAACGAGAAACCAAGAGGGCTCGCAAGGAAGAGCATGGCCGAAATAAATTCCGAGGAGCTTTGTGGGGCAGCAACAATGAGCTCAAGCTGCGGAGAGAGGAAAGAGACTAGTCACGAGTACATGGCATGGTCTTAAAGGAGGAGTTAGCTGCCTGCTCAAGATCCAAGAGGAGTTTGGCCCAACACTTAGAAGCCACGGAGCAAAGCATGCTAGCTATAATAGGGCAGTACAAAGAAGAGTTAAACCAATCTTTGACCCATGAACAAAAACTAGTAGAGGACTTCGCTGACTTCGCACAAGCGTACGCCGAGAAGGAAGCAAGAGGGAGGGTGATTGATGTATTGCATCAAGAAGCGACCATGTGGATGGATAGGTTCGCCTTGACCTTAAATGGAAGTCAAGACCTCCCGCGACTACTAGCCAAAGCAAAGGACATCACTGAAGTGTGTTCAGCCCCAGAGGAAATTCACGGGCTAATCAATTACTGTCAACACATGATAGATTTAATGGCCCATATAATTAGAAACCGTTAGTTTCTGTTGTAACACTTTTGTATGATCTTGGCTAGATAAAAGCTTTTGTTCCTTTTTATAAAAAGAGAAGTTCTGAAACTCATCACGTTGTCTAAAAAGGCCTTGAGGTGGATCCAAGTGCTCTAATCATTCATTAGCATATTCATGTTTTGGTGGCATACTCACCACTGTTTGTTTCTTTAGGGAACTCACCATAACTAAAAAAGCGCAAAGGCACCCCTATAACACCCGATCCAGAAGTAAGATGGATAACGAAGAGGGAGTGCAAGAACAGATGAAGGCCGACCTATCGGCCTTAAAAGATCAAATGGCTTCTATCACGGAGGCCATGCTAAAGCTTCAAAAAACTATAGAAGATAATGCTACGGCGTCCGCTTCCAATACAACTAGGGAAGCGGAATTGGTGCTACAGCCCGTAGTAAACTTGGGCTGAGACAGAAACAGGACGGGTTTTAATCGGAGGTATAGTCCTCAGGCCTACCCTTATGGTTTGCCTCCAGACTTCACTCCCCGTACCGCTCCAGATGATTTGAGCCAAGTCCCTACCTTCGAGGGGCAGCTCCTTCCTCATGCCGACTATCCTCTGCAAGAAGATGATGAAGGAGATGCCCATTTAGGCCCTCTACTTCCCCTCAAGGAACCAGCCCCCCATGAGTTGCCCCAACCAAACATAGTCCGCCACGTCCCGTCTCCATCCGTTAAGGAACTCGTTCCCTTTGCAAAAGACAAGGGAAAGATTGATCTACTTGAAGAGAGGCTGAGAGCGGTAGAAGGCCTCGGCAACTATCTGTTCTCGGATTTAGCGGATCTGTGTCTGTACCTGACATCATCATTCCTCCCAAGTTTAAAGTACCAGATTTTGATAAATATAAAGGGACGACGTGTCCAAAAAGTCATCTTCGGATGTACAGCCAAAGGATGGGGGCATATTCTACGGACGAAAGGCTGTTAATACACTTCTTTCAAGTCATCTTCGGATGTACAGCCAAAGAAAGAAGGTCTTCAAGGAAAGGCGGTGACCTTGGAAGAGGCTCATGAGTTTCTTCATCTCATCCAACAAAGTGAGTTTAAGGTAGTTGAGCAACTGAATAAAACTCCGGCAAGGATTTCTTTGCTCGAACTGCTCATAAACTCTGAGCCTCATCGTGCACTATTGGTAAAGGTCCTCAACGAAGCCCACGTAGCACACGACATCTCAGTCGAGGGTTTTGAAGGCATTGTTAATCATATAAATAACTATATTACGTTCGCGGAAGAAGAGATTCCCGTTGAAGGGAGAGGGCACAACAAAGCTCTACATGTGTCTGTCAGATGCATGGACCATGTCGTCGCTAAGGTACTCATCGACAATGGTTCAAGTTTAAATGTGATGCCAAAGACCACCTTGGAGAAATTTCCTTTTCATGCGTCACGTCTAAAACCGAGTTCGATGGTAGTACGAGCCTTTGACGGTAGTCGACGGGAGATGATGGGGGAAATCGACATCCCCATTCAGATAGGCCCCTATGATGCAATCCTATCCCGCAAGGGCATTGGGTAGAAGACTCCAAGTAGATTGGGCTAGAGATCCAAGGGAAGGCCCTAGGGTTCTCATCAGCCTTAGGGTAGATTTCGAGCCCATGGGCTAAGTATAAGCCCGCTTATCTTTGTAAATATTAGAATAGGTTTTTCCTTTGTTTGGGCCTTGTATTTTGGCCATTCTAGTAGTATAGGGTTTTAGCCTTGTATTTCGGGGCATTTTGAGTAGTCTTTGTAGGAAGGACTTTTTTGTTTTTTGTATTTTCATATTTTTTGTCATGGGGGTGAGCTTAGCTATTATAGGGGGTGTGTAGCTAAGTTCTAGCTTCTCATCTCAAGGAGGTGAGCTTAGCTATTAGAGAGGTATGTGTAGCTAAGCTCTAGCTTCTTTAGGAATCTTCTTAAGGAAGCTTCTCAAGGAGGTGAGCTTAGTTATGAGAGGGGTGTGTGTAGCTAAGCTCTAGCTTCTCAAGGAAGTTTTCTCAAAGAAGCTTCTCAAGGAAGTTTTCTCAAGAAAGCTTCTCAAGGAAGCTACCTAGTCTATAAATAGAAGCATGTGTAACACTTGTTGTAACTTTGATCAATGAGAGTCTTGTGAGACACAACTCAAAGTTCAAATTCTCTCCCTTTTTCTTCCTTCAATTTCGTGCTCCCCCCTCTCTCTTTCTCTCCCTCTTTCTTTTCCTCCATTAAAGCATCCTCTCCAAGCTTCTTATCCAAGGCTTATCTTGGTGGTGAAGCTCCTTCTTCCAAGACTTATTCCCTAGTGGATGGCGTCTCCTCTCTCCTCTTCTCCTTTGTCTTCTGCTGCATCTCCATGGTGGAAAATCACCATTAAAGGACCACATTGAAGCTCAAAGATCCAGCCTCCATAGAAGCCCCACAAGCAAGCTTCCATCACCCTACACTTGCAATGTGGTTTTTCAAGTGATGGACATAAATTCCGCCTACATCTGCCTTTTCGGGAGACCCTGGATTCATGCACTAGGAGTGGTCCCTTCGACGCTTCACCAGAAATTGAAATTCGCGGTTGGTGGACTCTTGGTGATAGTGTCAGGCGAAGAAGATATGTTGGTGAGCTGCCCCTCCTCCGCACCATATGTAGAAGCAGCGGAGGAATCATTGGAAACAACTTTCCAATCCTTCGAGGTGGTGAGTTGTGCCTCTATGGAAATGAGTCCGTCGTTGCCTTGTCTCTCTAAGGTGGCCCTAGTGGTGGCACGGGTGATGTTCAGGCACGGTTATGAGCCCGGAATGGGTCTGGGCAAGGACAGCCACGGGAATGCCGATGTGGTCGACATTAGGGGGAACCCGTACAAATATGGGTTGGGGTATGAACCCGGGAAATCGGGAAGAAGGAATGCGCTGTCAAGACTCCGGGCAGATAGGGCATGGCCCGACCATGTTAGCCAGTGTTTCACAAGTGTCGGGATAATGTTCGAGGAAGAGGTAGCGGCAATAGGAGAGGAGTCTCCACAAGATCCACCAAGTTTCGTACGACCGTGCCATCCCAATTCCCAAGTGGGGAACTGGCGCGTGATGAGCTAGTCAAAAGTCTATACTGCTGATTCAATGTAATTAGAGGCTATAGATTCCTTTCTCTTTTGTTTTGTGATATCTACCTTATTAAATAACAAAGAGATCTTGTTTCATCTGTTCTTGCGATCCCACCTTTTTCTCATATCATTTTGCATGTTTTTTGTGTTTTGTCATGAATGGTATAGATGTGAGGGTCGATTCTTTGAGGATCCTAACAACGAGGGTTTGATAATCAATTTTGACCGAGAAGTAAGTCAAACAATAAACGAAGAAGAGGAAGAGGACGTCCTTTCACCAGAGTTGGAGAGGTTAATCGCTTAGGAAGAACATGAAATGAAGCCTCACGAAGAGGGAACCGAACTGATAAACTTAGAAGCCGGAGAGGGAAAGAAAGAAGTGAAAGTAGGAACCGGTATGACCGCACCTATCTGCCAAGGTTTGATAACCCTTCCTGAAGAATATCAAGACATCTTTGCATGGTCGTACCAAGACATGCTGGGTCTGGACCTCGACATTGTGCAGCATAAGTTGCCATTGAATCCTGGGTCTTCCCTGGTTAAGCAAAAACTACGAAGGATGAGACCCGAAATGTCTTTGAAAATTAAAGAGGAAGTGAGAAAGCAGTTCGATGCGGGTTTTTTGGCTGTAGCTCGATACCTGGAGTGGGTAGCCAACATTGTCCCGGTCCCAAAAAAGGACGGCAAAGTGCGAATGTGCATAGACTATCGGGACTGTGTTAGACGAGTCTATGGGGTGCGTGTTGGGTCAGCACGATGACTCTGGGAAAAAGGAACAAGCCATTTACTATTTAAGCAAGAAGTTTACCGCCTGTGAGATGAATTACTCAATGTTGGAAAGGACGTGTTGCGCCTTGGTATGGGCATCACATCGCCTTAGGCAGTACATGCTCAGTCATACCATGTGGCTTATTTCCAAAATGGATCTCGTGAAATACATCTTTGAGAAACCGGCCCTCATGGGACGAATCACTAGGTAGCAGGTACTACTATCTGAATTCAATATTGTGTACGTCACCCAAAAGGCAATAAAGGGAAGCGCATTGGCAGATTATTTGGCCCAACAACCCCTCCAAGATTATCGGCCGATGCACCCTGAGTTTCCGGATGAAGACATCATGGCCCTATTCGAAGAGAAGCGAACGCACGAGGATATAGACAAATGGATTGTTTGTTTCGATGGGGCATCTAATGCTTTGGGCCATGGAGTAGGGGCAGTCCTTGTATCCCCAGATGATCAATGTATTCCTTTCACGACCAGGCTAGGTTTCGATTGTACCAACAATATGGCCGAATATGAAGCGTGCGCCCTTGGGATTCAAGCGGCCATTGATTTTGACGTAAAGCTACTCAAAGTGTATGGAGACTCGGCTTTGGTAATACGCCAGTTGAGAGGAGAATGGGAAACTAGGGATCAAAATTTGATACTCTATCAAACTCATATCTTGAAGTTAGCCGAATTCTTTGACGACATTTCTTTCCACCACATACCTCGGGAAGAGAACCAAATGGCCGATGCATTGGGCACCTTGGCATCGATGTTTCAACTTGCCCCACACGGGGATCTGCTGTACATTGAATTCAGATCTCGGGGCAAGCCGGCACATTGTCTTGCAATAGAGGAAGAGCGAGATGGGAAACCGTGGTATTTTGATATCAAACAGTGTGTCGAGAACAAAGAATATCCATCAGGGATTTCCGACAATGACAAAAGAACGTTAAGGAGATTGGCTACTGGTTTCTTTGTGAGTGGTACCATCCTGTACAAACGAAACCACGACATGACCCTCCTGTGATGTGTAGATGCCAAAAAGGTGAACTACATGATCGAGGAAATCCACGGGGGTTCATTTGGGACACATGCCAATGGGCATGCTATGGCCAGGAAGATCCTTAGAGCAGGTTATTACTAGCTCACTATGGAAAGCGATTGTTGCGCCCATGTAAGGAAATGCCATAAATGTCAAGCGTACACGGACAATGTCAATGTTCCGCCACATCCTCTGCATGTCATGTCCGCCCCTTGGCCTTTTCCATGTGGGGGATAGATGTCATTGGGGCCATCGAACCCAAAGCTTCGAACGGTCATCACTTCATTCTCGTGGCAATAGATTATTTCACCAAATGGGTCAAAGCGGCTTCTTATACCAATGTCAGGAGGAGTGTAGTGGTCAGATTCATAGAGAAGGAACTGATTTGTCGATACGGACTCCCCAGGAAGATCATTACTGACAATGGCACCAATTTGAATAACAAAATGATGCAGGAAATGTGCAGGGATTTCAAGATCCAACATCATAACTCCACCCCCTATCAGCCAAAGATGAATGGGGTTGTGGAGGCTACAAATAAAAATATTAAGAAGATTATTCAGAAGATGATGGTGTCATACAAAGATTGACATGAGATGTTGCCTTTTGCCCTGCATGGATATCGAACCTCGGTACGAACTTCTACTGGGGCAACACCGTATTCCTTGGTTTATGGGATGGAAGCGGTACTCCCATTTGAGGTAGAGGTCCCTTCCCAGAAGTTACTAGCGGAATCGGACCTAGAAGAATCAGAGTGGGCTCAAACACGCTACGACCAACTCAACCTTATTGAAGCTAAGCGTTTGACGGCCATGAGCCATGGGCGCCTATATCAACAAAGGATAAAGAACGCGTTTGACAAGAAGGTACGCCCGCGCAAATTCAATCAGGGGGACCTTGTCCTGAAAAAGATATCCTACGCTGTTAAAGATAATCGAGGGAAGTGGGCCCCGAATTACGAAGGACCTTTCGTTGTGAAAAGGGCTTTTTCTGGGGGGGGCTCTGGTGCTCACCAACATGGACGGCGAGGAGCTACCATTGCCCGTGAACTCCGATGTCATTAAGCGATATTACGCTTGAAATCTGAGGCAATTGAGGAAACCACTGCATGTTCTTTTTATTTTTGTGTTTGTGTGTTCTTCTTGGTATCCTCCAGGGATTCCTGTCCGCTGTCATTGTCTCGTCACAATTCTTTAAAAGAAGAGAACATGGGTCTGAGGCTTCAGTCCTCACTTTGGTTTTAAACCATGTGCAGTTTGTAATAACCTGAGCCCTTTCGCTCAGTTCATGGGGTGCCTCAAGCGCTTAATTAAAACTGAACCCAACCAGCTTTCACTAAGAGGATTATTGCATTTGAAAACATTCATGCATACGCATACGCATGCATATTTTGTGATAACAGGGGCAGAATCGTCTTAGGCAACGGTCAGAGGTCGAGACAAGGTTAAAGGCAGAAACCAATCAAGGTAAGACGACGACGCGGTCACGATTTGCCACGCATTGTTGTTTCCTACTTTCAGGTACTTATGGATGGACGCAAGGAGAGGCTAGGGTCACGACCAATAGGTCGTCATCCTTTGCCTAGCCTGGGACAAATGGAAAGCGTCGCTGCAAAGCAACCTAGTATCCTTTAAAAATCTCCAGTAATTATTGTTGTTGTGTCTATAAAGTAAGTATTAGATGCCTAATCTACCATGAGGGGTTTCGAGTAAGCGAACGCTAACCCTTAGGAGTCTTACTTATTTCCCAAAAAAAAAGTAGAGGTTAGCTCGCCTGGGCGAGCAACCCCTGTACGAGATGGGTTAAAAGAGGGGGAGGGGAACGTTTTCTTCACCCAAAAGTTCCTCCCCCCCCCCCCCCACTTTCAAAAAACGCAAAGCCACGGGACTTGCTGTTTTTGCTCCCCCAAGCCACCTTTGGTTGCATTTTGCTTTCATTTTTGATACTCCTACTCACTCCAACAAGTAAGTATCTCATCCTTGAGCTTTCTAGCTTTCCATTGATGTATTTTGGTCTTCTTTTGGTGCTCTAAATTGTAGGAATGTGCTCAAATCTATGGGGCAATTTTGGTTTTGTTTCATGCTCGATTGGTTTGAGTTAGGGGGTTGTAAGAGATGGCCTTAGGCCTATGTTGCATTCTGGAGTAATGGGGCATGCCACATTGCCCCCATTCTCTTGCTATTCATGCCAAAACATGCGCCCACCAAGTGCTCGGTGAAATGCCTCAATGACATATGGGCATGGTTTTGTAAGCTTGGGATTGTGGGACTGTTTTATATGTATAGGGACAACATGAAGGATTTAAAATGAGTGCCCGAATGCGATTCTAGGCCTAGGAACCCAAACTTTTAATTTCAATACAAGGAAGCATAACTTACGCCTATGAATCTAAGTTTTGGTTTTGAATGTAAAAAGGCATGAATATTAGGACATGTTCGAGAGGTTTTTATTAGAATTTAAATTTGGCTGCCCCATGAGGAATACCTTGCACCTAGGTAGCATGGAAAATACCTTTCAACGGTATGTATATATGTGAATATATATAGCATGGAAATACCTTGCAAAGTGTGCGAATATATGGCATAAAAATACCTTGCAAAGTGTGAATGTATAGCAAATAATGCATTTCAAAAATCTGTACATGTAGGATGGGTAGCGTGAAAGTGTTTTTAAAAATATGTGTATTTGTAAGTAGGTAGCAAAAGAAGCCTTCCAAAAAATGTGTGTATATATATAGGATGTAGCATGAAAAGGTTTGTAAAAAAATATGTACATGGATATATGTCGAAAATGCTTCTCACAAATTTTTATGTGTGCAAATGCGTATGTGTCATAAAATAGCACGGCCCCAATATGATTATTTTATAAAGTGCATATTGACACTCGCGCCATATAAGTGTTGTTTGGCTCTTGTTTGTAATGATTGGTATATTTCTTGCAAACTAACTTTCCAAATGTTGTCCTCGCAGGAATGCCTCCGAGGAAGCTCTCCGCAAAGAGATCTAGGAGGGACACTGCGGCCGAAGGAACCAGCGCTGCTCCTGAGTTTGACAGCCATCGCTTCAGGAGCGCAGAGCACCAGTAGTGTTTTGAGGCCATCAAAGGATGGTAGTTCCACCGAGAGAGACGCGTCCAGCTCAGGGACGATGAGTACACGGATTTTCAGGAAGAGATAGTTCGCCGGCGTTGGGCGTCGCTGGTCACTCCCATGGCTAAGTTTGACCCGGATATAGTTATAGAGTTTTACGCTAATGCTTGGCCCACGGAGGAGGGCGTGCGGGACATGCGGTCATAGGTAAGGGGCCAGTGGATTCCTTTTGATGCAGACGCCCTTAGCCAGTTCCTGGGTGACCCGCTAGTGTCAGAGGAGGGCCAGGAGTGCGAGTTTAGTCAGAGAAGGAACCAGGCCGATGGATTTGACGAGGAGGCCATCGACCAGCTGTTATGCATACCAGGTTAGGATTTTGCCTGAACCGCTGCCGGGAGGCGGGTGCGGATCATGCACACCAGCATGACCACCTTGACTCAGATGTGGATGATGTTGCTGCTCAGCAACATCCTGCCCAGCGATCATAACTCCGACCTCCCTCTGCCGAAGTGTCAGCTGGTGTATGCCATCCTGACACAGATGAGCGTCCATGTGGCTCAGTTGATCGCTGATGCCATTTATTTATTTGCAGGTATGCCACCTACCAGGCACCCTCTAGACCTAGATAAGTCTAACAGGGCCTTGGGTTTTCCAGCATTGATCACGGGTCTCTGCCAGTCATTCGGGGTTCCCGTCACACCTAGTAAGGTGATTCGATCGTCGATCACCCGAGCCTTTATTGAGAAGTATTGCACGCCTAGATAGGCACAGGGTGATGCACCGTAGGCCGCAGACGCACCACCACCACCTTATCAGGCTGATCCAACCACAGGGGGCAGGTGCAGATCCATGAGAGTCTCTACCAGCTCAGCCTCAGTCAGTAGAGCCAGGGTTTCGCTCCTTTTGCGTGCCCTACTCCAGATCAGTTCAGGGCTGAGGTTGCATGGCCCGGAGATTGGCCTGAGGCCCAGGCAGGGGAGGCGCTCGCAGAGGCTCCCGGCGATGCAGAGGAGGCCCGCATGGATTTGAAGATGATAGATTTACTCGGTTTCTTAGGAAGGAGTGGAGCCACATGACCGGGGGATCCCCAGATTCATATTCTCTTTTAGGTTTCCTCTTTTATCTGTTACATATTTTATTTTTTATAACTTGAGGGACTAACGTTTGTTTTGTTTTTTCGATTGTCTTTTGTTTTGTGCATACGTTTTGTTTGGACTGTTGCGTTAGTGTTTACTTCGTTATTGTCGATAATGTTTGTTGAAATTCTGGAACCGTGTAGAGTTTTCATTTAGGAATGTCGTCCTAAAAAATAAAATGAACAAAAAAATCATGATAACGCCAAGAATAGAAAAAAGAAAGAGGCGTTGTGAACAAATGCCATGTCTATATATAAAGAAAAGAAAAGAGTTTTTTATATGTAAAAGAAAAAATGTATGGAAAGATTTTGTGTGTGTGTAAATAATGCGTGAAAAGAAATTCTTGTGTGTGAGCAACGAGTGTATATAAAGAAATTTTTGTATAAACCACGAGTGTATGTTGAAAAAAAAACGAAAAAAGAAATCTTTGAACAGGAATAGAGTTTGTATATAGACCGTGTTGATATAAAGAGAAAGAGTTTTTAATGCGTGTGTATACAGAAAAAGTTTGTTGTGTATAGGAATGTAGGTGTACAAAGAAAAAGTTTTTCTCATAGATAACGATGGATGTATAGTTTTTGCAAACGTAAAAAATGAAACAAAAAGAAAAAAGAAAGAAAGACCTCGAAGGTCGGCATGTTATGATCATAGGAAGCATAAATCATTCGTAGAGAGCAAACGTATCTTTTGGAAGCAAGAGACTGACGCTAAGTTTATTTTCCGGAATAACCAAGATAAGAATGGATGGATTCATTGAACCAATGAAAGAACATAATTTGGAAAAGTTGGGTCTGTTTGTGTAAATCCCCGGCTGTAGTATCACAATGCCATAAACTGGATGCTTGAGTACCCACCTAGCTGTAGCCATGACTAATTTTGCACATTGTTTCCAAATCATCATTGTTACGCGTGCCTTGTGGAAATGATATGGAAGTTTAACCCGAAACCGACACCCTGACACATGAATTTGTCTTGCCCCAAATATCAAAATCGGGCTCACACGATGAAAAGACCATGTTGAGACACAACCTTAAGCTACTTTGAACCTTGGCCTGTGAAGAGAATCCTCACCCTTTCCCCCGAAGAGAAGGACATAGAATCTCCTCAAGGGAAAGCGAATAGTGAATGCTAAAACCCAAATTCCCAAAGAAAGAAATGGAAAGGGAGAAATGAAAAGAAAGAAAAGGAAGAAATGAAAAGAGAAGAAATGAAGGATTCCCTATCAAAGATCGGAAGAAAGTAAAAAGGAAAAGATCGGAGGAAAACAGAATAATTCCCGATTAATAAAGGAAAGAGGACAGAGGATCTTCAGACCAAAAAAGAAAAGGGAAAACCCATTTTTTAAGTGGTTCTTCCTTTGGGATTGCCATTCAAGGTCGCTCCCAACTGGTGGTATCCCGCCCCACATAAACAAAGAAGAAAGGACCGAAACACCTAGCTTCCTCTCCAAAAACACTACCCTCGAGAAAATCCTATTTGATCCGTGATCGTGCGTGTGATCTTTTGGTTCGATAGGAAATCATGTGCAAAATAAAGTCATGGTGCAGTTATGGTTTGGGATTAGGGTAAAACACTTGCATGTGTGAGTTTTTATACACTATGAGTGATTTTATTCCCAGTTTCAGTTTGACCCGACGTTTCCCCTGAATGTTCATTTAAAATCTAAATGTTGGCCCTTCATTTTCGGTTACAAGGAAAATTACTTTTGGAATGGGTATATTGTTTCTCTAAGATATGGTGCTCTCGCGAATGATTTATTTTTCCTTGCTAAAGCATGTTCGCCTTTTTAGGTGAAAGAACCCGGTGGACCATTTGGTCCTACCAACAAATCGAGGCTGGAGCCCCACGAATTGATTGCCTAGCGTTGTTCGTCTATCCTCCACCCTCAAATCTTATTTGGAGACCCATGAATTGATTGCCTAGCGTTGTTCATGCGTCCTCCACAATCGAGGCTGGGGCCCCACGAATTGATTGCCTAGCGTTGTTCGTCTATCCTCCACCCTCAAATCTTATTCGGAGACCCATGAATTAATTGCCTAGCGCTGTTCATGCGTCCTCCACCATCGAGTCTGGAGCCCCACAAATTGATTGCCTAGCGTTGTTCGTCTATCCTCCACCCTCAAATCTTATTCGGAGACCCATGAATTGATTGCCTAGCGTTGTTCATGTGTCCTCCACCATCGAGTCTGGAGCCCCACGAATTGATTGCCTAGCACTGTTCGTCTATCCTCCACCCTCAAATCTTATTCGGAGCCCCATGAATTGATTGTCATTCATGCATCCTCCACCATCGAGTTTGGAGCCCCACGAATTGATTGCCTAGCGCTATTCGTCTATCCTCCACCCTCAAATCTTATCCGGAGCCCCATGAATTGCTTGTCATTCATGCATCCTCCACCATCGAGTCTTGAGCCCCACGAATTGATTGCCTAGAACTGTTCGTCTATCCTCCACCCTCAAATCTTATCCGGAGCCCCATCAATTGCATGTCATTCATGCATCCTCCACCATCAAGTTCGGAGCCCTATGAATTGATTACCTAGCGCTGTTAATGCATCCTCCGTTATCAAGCACGGAGCCTCCGATGACTGGAAAATATGGTTTTTTGTTATTTTCCCGATCGGTTCCTTCGCCAAACATGTGTATATGTGTATATTATGTTATTGGTGTTTTTTGTTGTTTGTGTTTGTTTTGTGTTTTGCAGAGAAAGAAGAAGGAGAGACGAAAGTCGTCATAGACTAATCACGGAAAGGGCGAAGACGGACGAAATCAGTGTTTTATCTTTGCTTTCCTCTTATCTCCGATTAAAGGTACGTAAAGAGGGACAACTGTCATACCCTAATTTTGTCCGGGGACCATTGTTTGATGGCATGCAACCTTTGTTTGACCGCTTCGAGGTACTTGGCACCCTTTGTTGCACAATACGTGAAGTTCCGAGACATGCCGAAAATCAAAAGGAAGCATTGTTACGCAATTCGTGAACTTTCGTAACATGCCAGAAATCAAAAGGAAGTATTGTTACGCAATCTGTGAGTTTTCGTAACATTCCGAAAGCTAAAAAAGGAGTAATTACATGACCCGTAAGGTTCCATAACCTTACGGAAAGAAAACAAGTATCGTTATGAAAATTCGTAAAGTTTCGTAACGTTACGGAAAAGGAATCACCAAAAAAGCAAAGGGGGATGTATTTAGTAATAAGGGGGGTGCAAATAGCAACCAGGCCCACTTGGGCCTGCCAGATTGTTCCTCCAGAAGGCGGTTGCTTCTGGAGGAAGCAACTTGGCTCGCCTGGGCGAGCTGGGTGGCAAGCTCCTCCCATATTTTCCTATAAATAGAGGGAGAAGTGAAGAAGAAAAGGGTTCAACCCTTCTGGTACTTCGTAATCACTTAAAATTAGTGAGGAAAATTGTTTCCGTGAAGAAAATCCAAGCCGAGGCACTTCCATAACGTTTTCGTGGGTAATTTCATGAAGATTTTCAATCGTTCTTCGTTGTTCGTCGTTCGTCGTTCGTTCTTCGTCGTTCTTCGGTCTTCAACCGGTAAGTTCCCGAAATTGAACTTTTCAATTCATTCTATGTACCCTTGGTGGTCCCCATTTGTTTCGCGTACTTTTATTATCGTTTCATTTACTTTCCGTACCCCCTTTTGACGTGCTTTAGTCATTTACTTAAGTCATTTTCTCGTCTAATCAACAAATAAAATAAATTTCCACCGATCATTTGACTTGTAATATCTGTTAATTTCTGTTAAAGTGAAATCCGACCGTTCGGTCATGCCGTAACCACGTTGGAAACCAAAAAGAGGTAAAAATAATATTATAATAATAAAAAAATATCTTTTAGTAAAATAAACCAAAAAAAAAGAAATCGGACGTTTCTCTTTGGGATTTCTCTTTCTTAATTGAATTGACTAATAACTAAAGTGAAACTAAAGCTAAAATCAACTCGCAAAGTCAAGCTCATCCGCAAAAAATCACTAAAATGGAATTTAAGGTCCGATACCTCAGTTTTTCTCACCATGTAAAAATGGGTCATTTTAAGGTCCAATGCCTTAAAAAGACCTCCTTCCAAGTAAAAAGAATCACTTGATTCGCCCTTTAAAAAGAACTACGTAGGTCTGATTTCCTCTTCGATGGAGGGTACGTAGGAGCAAGAGCCCCGCTTTTGTCGACCTCAAAAATAAAAAAGGAAATAAAAGGTTTAAATACATAATTTCACACAATCCTAATCTAAGGCTGTTGTCCTTTGGGACAAACGTGAGAGGTGCTAATACCTTCCTCAAAGGTAAATACAACTCCCGAATCTGGAATATTCTTCATGACCGGTTTCCTTCGGTTTTTTTGACGTTTTCCACAAATAAATGTTGGTGGCGACTCCACGCATTTTCCTCCTTTGGAAGACGCACCCGTGAGCCTCGCCTCGCTCGCCCGCAAAAGGGTAGGTTGCGACACATATGATTGGAATTATGTCTGAAAATGTTAGTCGGTTGTCAGATTGATTGTGAAGGAATGCATTAACTATCCTGGTGAGAATGTGATCTTTAAATTTTGAGAGAAACGACTATTATTTAGTGCAGATTTTTGCGTGAATCTCTGAAGTATGGATTGGATGCATGAACTTGAGGATGATGAAGGCCATGTTTGATTATGAATAGCTACTTAGCCAAAAAGGTAACCTTGTGATTGAATGAATTATCCCTTGCACCCAGTTTGAGCTGAATGAAATGATTGATTGATTGAACCTCGAGCCTATTCAGTTGTATCTTCTGCTACCTTATTTTAGGTTGTAGGAGAGCATCATCCACAGAAGATGGTTCAAGGCAAATTTGTCCCAAATTTGGGGGAGTTTGTTATCAAGGTAAATTTGTTCCAAATTTGGGGGAAGCACTGGGTAAGGATTGAAATGGTCAAAGAAAATAGTATATACACATTGTTTCTGTTTTTTGTGTTAAAAAAAAAGTTGTAAGCATAAATAAAGTTAATAAGTGTGTATGCTATAATTTCAGGTATGAAAGCTAAGTGCCTAAGAAAAAGGGCAAGTATGGGGAAGGAATGAATGAAAAAGTGAAGGTTATTCTATGGATGAATGCTATCCTAGAACCTAAGCTTTTGAATCCTAGAAAAACCATGAATTGTTGGCAGCCAAACCCCATTACAAGCCTAGAAAGTCCTTCAGATTCATTTTTGTGTGTTCATTGTTGTATGATACGAGATGAAATGCAAATGTTGGAACTTGTGTTGGTTGTTTATGATGGAATAAGCCTAAACACTTGAGTTTGAGTGAAACAATGACTGTGAGGTTTTGGTTGATGATCCTTCCTTGATTTCTGTCATGCTTACTAGCTTATTTTAGTTGTGACTCTTATGCTTGTGCTCTTATCTTTGAAAAACTGCATGCTTGTGAGAAGTAATTGATTTAAGCATTCCATGATATTTAGTTCATATGCTTGATGTCCTTGATGAATCAAACACCATTTTCTTTTGATTGATCACTGTCTTTGTCACTTGAGGACAAGTGAATTGTTCTTTCTTTGCTTCAGGACAAGCAAAACTGTAAATTTGGGGGAGTTTGTTAGTCGCTTTATACGACTAACTTTTGTATAGAAATCATTTTCCAAAGCTTGTATAGTTCCCCAATTTATGGTTATTTTGGAGTAAATTTTATAAATAAATCTTGTTTTATGGTTAAAGGTGTCTCTAAAACATTTCCATTGGATTTAATGATGAAATCTGTGCATTTTCAGGTGAAAAAGAGGCTAAGTTTTGAAATGCAAAAAGTAGCAGTTGGGCTAAGCGCATATCCACCGCTAAGCGCAGCTTCAGCACGCTTAGTGCAAAGGAGAATCTGGCAGAGCATCAGCATCAAAGTTGCGCGCTAAGCGCAGTAGGTGCCTTCAGCCAGGCTCAGCGCAAGACTGACGCTAAGCCTAATTCCACTTACTCGCGCTAAGCGCGAGGGTGGCGCTAAGTGCAAGGTCACGAATTCTGAGCCTATTTAAAGCTTGTTTTGTGCAGAATTAGGGTACACACCTTTTGAGACTGAGCACAGAATTTTAGGAGGCACTTGTGCACATCATTCCACAATCCCTATTTTGGGAAAAGAGCCCTGGAAACAACAAAGAGGAACAATTTGTGCATTGAAGCCTAGGTTTTGTCATTTGAGGGAGATTATTGAGTAGAGAGTGAGTGTGAGATGCTGAGAAGGGGAGGAGGAATCCTCCTTCTTGTGTAAGAAACTATCATTCTCTGTTTTAATCTCATTTATTGTTAGGATTTCTTTGTAATGGCTGGCTAAACACCCTAGTTGGGGATTTCTAATGAACAATTGATGTAAATACATAAAATCTAATTGATTGTGTTTCCTGTGTTCAATGCTTCATTCAATGCTTGATGTTTGTATGATTTTGGTATGATCACCCATTTGTGTGCACAGTTAGGTGACTTTAGCATTGGGAAATGTACTGTTACCGTAGAACTTGATTGAAGCAGGATCGAAACTTAGTCTTAAATGAGGGATCTGCGGATTAAGTTTTGGTTTTAATTTTGTTGTTACAATAATGTTGTTTAGTTTAGGCCTAGTCTTAAATGAGGGATCTGCAGACAAAGCTTAGTCTAAATTAGGCTAAACTTTCGTAAGCTACTTGAGCTGAGTCTAGTCTTAAATGAGGGATCTGTGGACGAAGCCCAGTCTAAGTTAGTCTAAACCTAAGAGGGCTGTCTAAATCGGGCCTTGTCCAACAAGAGGGATCTGAGGATGAAGCTTGGATTAATTCGATCTAACGAGGGATCGAGGGTTTAGTAATTTAGGCTACAACATAGAACACAAGAACACGATTGATTAGAGAAATATATTTCTATGCATCAGCTTGTTTGTTAAAAAGACCCAAAATTTCTACCTACTGCTGTCATTTTATTTACCTTGCATTTTATAGGTTTTAGCATAAAAGTTTAGTTTAAATTTTGTTTGAAATTATCACTCATACATGTTCTCTCAACAATACTTCAATTCTAAACTTAATTCAGGCTAACATTAGTTCCCTGTGTTTGATACTCGGATTCATCCATTTTAATTTTTAAATACTTGACGATCTGGTGTGCTTTCCGGTAAATCCCCATTGAAATTTCCTTGAGACATAAATGAACAAAAAGTAACTGCAGTGGGGAGTCAATAGGAGGCCTTTGTGGTTGAGCAGACACTCTTTGCTGGATGGGCGTCGGATTGGGCGGGTTTTCAACGTGGGCCAAAAAGCTTGGTTGGTGTGGAGAATATTGGTAAGTGTTGTGAGGGGTTTGTTGGGATTTGGGCCATGTAGGAGCTGAAGTTACAACATGGGTGTCTCCTTCCTTCTTCTTGGCCCCACTCACCCTGAACCTTCTATTGCTTGTGCTGGCAGGAGCGGCATAATCGAACTTTCCCCTTCTGAAGCCTACCTTAATCTTCTTACCCACAAATACCAAATCTGCGAAACTAGAGGGCATGTATGCCACCATCTTTTCATAGTAGAATACTAGCAGTGTGTCCATTATCATGGTTATCATTTCTCTTTTTATCATGGGAGGTGCCACTTATGCCGCCAGGTCCCTCTACCTCTGGGCATACTCTTTAAAGGACTCATGCTCCCTCTTGCTCATTTTTTGCAATTGGGTTCTGTCAGGAGCCATGTTGGTGTTATATTGATACTGCTTGATGAAGGTAGCCATCAAGTCCTTCCAAGAGCTGATCCGGGTAGCTTCTAAGTTGGTATACCAGGTGACTGCCGCCCCAGCCAAAAGCGTTGATCGCCGCTAGATCCACTAGCCCATCCACATTTGGAAAGAGGACGACCTCGAACACCAAAAGTGCTAAAACATCAATGAATGAAGTCCACTCCCCTTGATCTGCCAAAGCCTTCACCTTCTCTTCCAAGTGCTTCTTTGGGATTTTGACCACCCCATATCTATTTTGTTTCACTCGGTCCAATTCTTGCACTGAGATCTTAACCACCTGCCACTCTCGCCATGGTGGGGTACAACCTAGAAAACAAATACAGCTTCCTTCCTCCTAGCAGGCATCCCAAGATCCCTTCAAACTCTTCTATGGTAGGTACTAATTGAAAGTCCCCAAATGTAAAGCATTTCTATCATAGCCAAATCCCAGATCTTTCCCTATGTCTTGTGGAAGGCTTGACGTTGGAGTTGACCTATCCACTGCCCTAGCTCTTGCAAGCTGGCTACTTCTAGACTCTTGATTTTGTCGCACGTATCTTTCAAAGGTTTCTAGAGATATCATCCTCTTTGATATCAAACATTATGGCGGTAGGGACTATCAGCGACAATGTATCATCAAAGAAGAAAACTCTAGCTGAGGTTTCACCGTCATCAAGCGAGTCGGAGACTCAGCATGACCATAGATCAACCTCCGCTTCCTATGTTCCCATGGACCTGGGTATAGGGCCGTAATAACTCACTGTGTGTGCAAAGGTGTACATGCCATGCGTGTATGAACAAATATTGGCAAATATGCACGTGATAAAGAAAACAAATACACCAAATACAAAAGCATCCAAAGAGTGATATGAATACAAGAACATAATAGAAAGAAAGGAAAACAAAGCTAAGAGAAAATCATGATAAATATTTGTCGCAACCTATCCTTCGGCGGGAGGGCGACGCGAGACTCACGGGTGCGTCTTCCAAGGAAGGAAAACACGCGGAGTCGCCACCAACGTTTATTCGAGGAAACCATCGGAAAAACCGGAAAAGGCGTGGTCTACGAACTTTAAGTGTGAAAGGTTCGGGAGTTGTATTTACGCACGGGGAAGGTATTAGCACCCCACACATCTGTCACAAGGGACGGCAGCCTTTTATCAAGTGTGCAAATATGACTTCAATTTGTTTTATCTTCCGTTTTTTACGCTTTTTATGTCTTTTTATGCCTTTTGTATTTTTTATCTTTTTGTGGTCGACAAAGGTGTTTCCCTTGCTCCTACGTATTCCTCAATTGTGATATGGAAATCAGACCTACGTAGTTCTTTGAGAACTGAACGTTGGTTAATTTGTTTTTATTCTTTTTGGCAAGATATATTTTTCATTGAATAAAAGGTCATTTAAAGCGTTGGACCATTAAACGATCTTTCGATTCTTTTGAAAGGAGATAAAACATTAAGGCATTGGACCATTAATGATCTCTTGGCTTTTTGAAAGAGGTGACAAAGCTATGTGTTGATTTTAGGCTTTTAAAAATCCACGTTTAACCAATAAAAGCGGAAAGGACCATTTCAAGGCGTTGGACCTTTAAAAATGGTTTTTTGGGTGATGACAAAAGCTTGATTTATGAATTGATTTTAGCTTTAGTTTCACTTTGGTTATTAGTCAATTCAATTAAGAAAGAAAATCCCAAAGAAAAGTGTCCGATTGATTTTTTTTATTATTTTATTTAAAGATATTTTTTTATTATTATATTATTATTTTGCCTATTTTTGGTTTTAAATGTGGTTACGGCGTGAAAGATCGGTCAGATTTTATTCTAACAGAAATTAAAAGATGTTACAACTCAAATGATCGGTGGAAATTTATTTTATTTTATAATTAGGCAAGAAAATGACATAAATGAATGACTAAAGCACGTCAAAAGGGGTACGGAAAGTAAATGAAATAAAAATAAAAGCACGCGAAACAAGTGGGGACCACTAAGGGTACATAGAATGAATTGAAAGGTTCGATTTCGGGAACTTACCGGTTGAAGACCGAAGAACGATGAAGAACGATGAAGAACGGTGGAAAATCTTCACAAAATCGCCCACGGAAATGTCTCAGAAGCGTTACGGAAGCGCCTTGGCTTGGATTTTCTTCACGGAAACAATTTTTCTCACTAATTTTAAGTGAATCTCAGATACCAGGAGGGTTGAACGAATTTGTTCTGCCCTCCTTCCCCTATTTATAAGGGAAAAAAGGGAGGTGGTTGCCGCCCAACTCGCCCAGGCGAGCTGGGTTGCTTCCACCAGAAGGCACCGCCTTCTGTTGGAACATCCTGGAAGGCCCAAGTGGGCCTGATTGCTATTTGTACACCCCTGTTTACTAAATACACCCCCATCTGCCCTTTTTTGCTGATTCTTTTTTCGTAACGTTACGGAACTTTACAAATTACGTAACGATACTTGTTTTCTTTGCATAATGTCATGAAACCTTACGGATTACGCAATTGTTTCCTCTTTGGCTTTGGAATGTTACAGAACTTTACGGATTGCGCATTGACGCTTCCTTTCGACTCCCCACATGTCGCGGAACTTCACAGATTGCCTAACAATGGGTGTCAAGTGCCTCGAAGTGGTCAAGTGAAGGACGCATCCCAACAAACAGATGGTCCCTGGACGAAATTAGGGTATGACAGTTGCCCCTCTTTACTTGTCTTTTATTGGAGATAAAAAGGAAGTAAAGATAAGACACTAATTTCGTTCAGACGGAACATTATTTGGCCGGTCAATATCCCCGCCAGCGGAACCTATCGTTCAGTAGGAAAAGAAAAGGCATTAGAAGTGTCAATAAACTTCAGTGTTTTGAAAACGACAAAGTTGGACAACCACGACACTTCCCTTTGCCATTGCACCCAATCGTCTCTGCCCAGCAGAGAAGAATTCTGCGCGTCGCTAGACTTGAATGTTTTCAGACGGCAAGAGTGAAAAAACCTGCAAAAATTTTGAAAATGGTCAGCACCGAATGACCAACATCATCCTGATATTGCCGAATTTGTTCCTCTCGGTCGACGAAAGGCGCAGATGACCATAAGGTATCTCCACATGTCATCGGGCTCGCCGCCTCTGGATGACAAAAGGTACAGAAGACGACGTTAGTCTCTGCGTGTTATCAGGCATCGAGTCTTACAAATAGCAAAAGCGTGCGGATGACCATAATTTGTCTCTGCGTGCTATGGGACTTGATTGTCTCTGGATAGTGAAAAAAGGTGCGGGATCATATGGTTTCTCCACATGTCATCGGGTTTGCCGCCTCTGGATGATAAAATGTGCAGAATGACCATAATTTGTCACTGCGTGCCATCGGACTCGATCGTCTTTGGATGGCGAAAAGGTGTGCGGATGACCATAATTTGTCTCCGCCTATCATCGGGCTCGCCGCCTCTAGATGACAAAAGGTGCAAAATGACCATAATTTGTCTCTGCGTGCCATCGGACTCGATCGTCTCTAGATGGCGGAAAGGTGTGCGAATGACCATAATTTGTCTCCGCCTATCATCGGGCTCGCCGCCTCTAGATGACAAAAGGTGCAAAATGACCATAATTTGTCTCTGCGTGCCATCAGACTCGATCGTCTCTAGATGGCGGAAAGGTGTGCGAATGACCATAATTTGTCTCCGCCTGTCATCGGGCTCGCCGCCTCTGGATGACAAAAGGTGCAGAATGATCATAATTTGTCTCTACGTGCCATCGGACTCGATCGTCTCTGGATGGCAAAAAGGTGTGCGGATGACCATAATTTGTCTCCGCATGTCATCGGGCTCGCCGTCTCTGGATGACAAAAGGTGCAGAATGACCATAATTTTTCTCTGCATGTCAACGGGCTTGCTTGCCTCTGGATGACAAAAGGTGCCGAATGACCATAATTTGTCTCTGCGTGCACATGGCCTCAGGGTCAGTATGACAGAGATTGTGGGGCGGCCGACAAAAGCGAGGCTCTTGCTCCTACGTATCCTCAATTTGTGATGAAGAACTCAGACCTACATAGTTCTGGATAACTGTGAGACTAAAATAGTCTCGGTGTTTTCTTCACTAAAATGTGAACATGCTTTAGTAAAGAGACAAAACTTCCAACTGATCAAAGCAACATATGTTTTTTGGATGAAAAACAATGTGTCTATCGGGGAAGGAGAGTATGCTGATGAAATTTTCTCATAACCATAAATGAGATTTTGGATGTTAGCATTTCGTTTCTAAACGACCATTTAGAGGAAACACTGGGTCCAACAAAAATAGAAGGAAATCACTCAAAGTGTATCAATCTCCCACGGGTAAGTGATTCATCCTAATTCCGAACCATAGATATGTAAAAACTTGATTTTGCAAATCATTTCCTATCAAATCAAAGATTTCATGCATGATCATGGATCCATAGGACTTTTTCTAGGGAATGGTTTGTTTTCTTGGTGGGAAATTTGGCTTTGAGCATTCTTGGCCTTTTCCTTTTGTCTTTTGTTAGTGTGAGGCGAATGAGTCACCGACGCACAGGATTTTGGTTGGCAACCAAAGGGAGAGGGCCACTTTAGGTCATGGTTTCCTTTCCTTTTTTGTTTACTTGGTGACAATTCTGTATTGTTCAGATGTTGTCTGGTCCAAAGACCTTTCTGCATATTTCTTTTGTTTTCTTCCGATCCTTGACCGTGAATTTTCTTTCTTTTTTGCTTTCTCCCATTCTTTGATTGGGAATTTTCTCTTTTTTTTTCTTTTCTTCCAAGGGAAAGGATTGACATTCTAACCCTGGGTCAAAGGTTTATGGTAAGTTGGGATTTTGGCTCAAGGCTTATAGAACGGTTGGACATGATATATGTCAGGGTTTGGCCAGCAGTTCAGGGATAAAGGGGATGTCCCACATTATTTCTATGATACACATGCAACAATGATGATTAGGAAATTTTATGCAAAACTGGTCATGCATGCACCTATGTGGACACTCAAGCATCAAGTTTTTATGGTCATGTGATACTAGGGCTCAGGATTCATTTTCCCTATTTAAGTCAACCCAGTGTTTCCAAAACATGTTCTTTTATCAATTCATGCATTTATCTGAGTCTATTTTGGGTGTTCGGGAAAATTTTCACAGCATTCACCCTTCAGGTGCTACACATCTTTTTCAAAAATTGGTTATGATCGGTGAATCCTTTTTTTCCAAAGAAAAGCTGGAAGTCATTTCTTTTCAAAAACACACTGGCTTTTCAGCCGAAAGATATATTTTCTCTCCCTCTTATTTCTTTCCCTTTTTAAGTTATTATCATATGTTTATTTCCTTTTTTTCTCTTTTTCTCTTTGAACAGGTCATGCGGACGAGGGCGCACACTACCTATTCACGCCTAACCACAAGGTAAACGAAAAAACATTATGGTAAGCTGCAATAAAACGCCAAAATTTTAACAGAAACAAAAAATAACAACAGCAACGTTAGTAACCAAATAGACAATAACAGAAAACAGTAATGTCAATAACAAAAGTACGGTGACCTCGGTCACGTGGCTCCGCTTCCTCCCAAGAAACCGAGCAAGTCAGTCATATCATCATCCATACGGGCCTCCTCTGCCTCACTGGGGGATCCTGCAGGCTCCTCCCCTGCCTAGGCCTCGGGCCAGTCTCCGGGCCATGCGACCTCAACCCCAAACTGCTCTGGAGTAGGGCATGCAAAAGGAGCGGAACCCTGCCCCTACTGACTGAGGCTGAACGGGTAGAGACACTCATGTATCTGCACCTGCCCATGGTGGTTGGCCGCCTGCTGGCGAACCAAGTGCTGCAGATAACGCTCTATCCCTAGTGATCCAGCGGGATCGGCCTGCTGAGGTGGTGATAGTGCGTCTGCAGCCTGATGTGCATCACCCTGCGCCTGCCTGGGCGTGCAGTACTTCTCGATGAAGGCTCGGGTGATCAGCGGTCGGATCACTTTATAGGGGTGACGGGAACCTTGAATGACTAGCAGAGGCCCGTGTTCAACGCCGGAAACCCCAGGGCCCTGTTAGACTTATCCGGGTCCAGAGGGTGCCTGGTGGGTGGCATACTTGCAAACAAATAGATGGCGTCATCAATCACCTGGGACACGTGGACGCTCATCCGTGTCAGGATGGTATACACCAACTGGCACTTAGGCAGAGAGAGATTGGAGTTATGATCGCTAGGCAAGACATTGCTGAGCAGCAGTGTCATCCACGTCTGGGTCAAAGTGGTCATGCTGGTACGCATGATCCGCACCCGCCTCCCTGCAGCGGTCCGGGCGAAATCCTGCCCCAGTGTGCATAACAGCTGGGCAATGGCCTCCTCGTCAAATCCGTCGGCCCTATTCCTCCTCTGGCTGAACTCACATTGCTAGCCTTCCTCCAAAACTAGCGAGTCACCCAGGAACTGGCTGAGGGCATCTACGTCAAAGGGAATCCACTGACCCCTCACCCACGAACGCATGTCTCGCACTCCCTCCTCTGTGGGCCAAGCATTAGCATAGAACTCCAGGACTATCTCAGGGTCAAACTTAGCCCTGGGAGTCACCAGCGACGTCCAACGTCTGCGAGCTATCTCCTCCTGAAAGTTCGTATACTCATCCTCCCTGAGTTGGACATGCCTCTCTCTGTGGAACAACCATCCTTTGATGGCCTTGAAACGCTGCTGGTGCTTGGCACTCTAGAAATGATGACTATCAAACTTGGGGGTGGCACTAGACCCTTCTGCTGCGGCGTCTCTTCTAGACCTCTTCGTGGAGAGTTTCTTCATAGCCATTTCCTGCAAAAACGTTTAGAAAGTTAGTTCAAGAAAAACTTAATCAAAACGAAAGCCAGATCAAGCTAAACAGCGTACCCTTTTTCCAAGAAAGCATGAACATCCATATGAATTTTGAAAGGAATGCTTACACGTTAATGCGCGGGTTCTCCTAGGATATTCATACATTTATACCTATCCTTCTCTCGATGAAACGACACCCTACAAGATGCACCTACTTTTTCTTGGCAAATAAATTCCTCATGCTATGTGTCAAACTATCCATACATATTTTCCAAGGCTTTTGCTACCCACCTACCCCATTCTTTTTGCTATATGTTCACATTTCATTCACATACATGTTCATACATTTGAGAGGCAATTTCATGTTATATTCGCACATGCTTACACTCATTTGAAAACAAATTCATATTGCACCTTCATTGGAAAAGTAATTTTTGTACTACTCATTCACATTCTTGAAAGGCAATTTCATATCATATGTTCCTACTTTGAGACGCATTTTCGTGCCATTTTCAACATATATGCACATTTGCAAAGCATTTAGCTACCTATTCAACATACACATGTACATGGTGAACGACATTTTCACACTATCTAGGCACAAGGAAAACATGGTGCAGCCCAAACCAAGTGCTGGCTTAAAAGGGAAACCTCACCAACATGCTCTCACTCATCATGCCTTCTTGTATTTCAACAAACAAAATCTTGGGCCCCCTAGGCCTAAGTCATGTTTTGGCATTTATCCTAATTCTCGCAAGTTGTTCGCATCCAAAAAATGGTAATCATACCTACGCAAGTCCAATCTAAAAGCCATTTTTACAAACTTAGGCAAAAATACCATTGAGGCAATTCACCGAGCACTTGGTGGCGCACTTTTGGGTACCAACAACAAGAGAATGGGGGCAATGTGGCTTGCCCCATCATCTCATAACACAACCTAGGCCTAAGGCCATCCCCTACAACCCCTCAATTCAAAGAAACAAAGCATAAATTTGCCCCAAATTGTCTCACGGAATTGGTCAAATTATGTACCATTCAAAGTATAAAAGGCATCAATGGAAAGCTAGAAACCAAAGGGTAGTGCACTTACTTGTATGGAGTGACCAAAGACACTAAAAATGGAAGCAAAAGCGCAAAAAGGGTGGCCTAGGGGCGAAAATATGCAAGTCCCGTGGTTGTTGCATTTTTTGAATGAGGGAGGGGAGTTTTGGGTGGAGAGAAACTCCCCCTCCCCTCGTTTTTATGTTTCCAGGTGCAGGGGTGCTCGCCCAGGCGAGCTAACCCTGCTTTTTTTTTTTTTAGGGAAGACACTGGTATGCGTTCTCTATGGGTTGGCGTTCGCTTACTCGAGCGCCCCCCCCCCCAGGGTAGATTAGGCATCCGACTATTACCTTAAAGATACAACAGTAATAATAACTAGGAATTTAAAGGATACTAGGCTGCCTCCCAGCTGCGCTTCCCGCTTGTCCAAAACTGGGCATGGGACGACGATCCATTGATCATGGGCCTAGCCTCTACTTGCGTCCATCCCTAAGTACCTGAAAGCAGGAAACGACATTGCGCAGCAAACTATGGCCGCGTTACCGTTTACCTCGATTTGTCTCTTTCTTTGGATTCGGCCCGGCATTTGACCATCGCTTAAGACAATTCTGCTCCTGTCATAAGATAACAAATATGCGTGCTGTCATACCCTAATTTCGTCCGGGGACCTTTGCTTGATGACATGCAACTTTTGTTTGGTCCTTGTGAGGTGCTTGGCACCCATCATTAGGCAATTTGTGAAATTCCGGGACATGCCGGAAAACAAAAGAAAATATTGATGCACAATCCGTAAGGTTCCGTGACACACCGGAAATCAAATGGAAGCATCGTTGCACAATTAGTGAGGTTCCGTAACATTCCGTAAGTCAAAAAAGGGGATGATTATGTAATCCGCAAGGTTCCGTAACATTACGGAAAGAAAACAAGTATCCTTACGAAATTCGTAAGTTTCCGTAACTTTACGAAAAAAGAATCACCAAAAAAAGGTAGGGGGTGTACTTAGTAAAAATGGGGGTGCAAATAGCAACCAGGCCCACTTGGGCCCTCCAGAAGATTCCTCCAGAAGATTCCTCCAGAAGGCTGTTGCTTCCAGAGGAGGCCCATCTGGTCTCTCAAACCTTGACTAGATACGACTTTCTGAAATAAAATGAGTTGGTCCCATGTTTCTACTCCAAAAAGCTTGTGCGAATCAAATCACTCATGCATTTTATCTCTAGCATGCATTCTTTTTTTCTTTACCCACTCCTCACGTTTGGTTTTTTAGGGAAAAACACCATAACTAAACGCGCCACTAGGCACCCCTATCGCACCAGATCCAAATCTAGAACGATGGGTGATCAAGAGGAGACACAGGAACAGATAAAAGCCAACATGTCGGCTCTGAAAGAACAGATGGCTTCCATGATGGAGGCCATGTTAGGAATGAGGCAGCTCATGGAGAAAAACGTGGCCACCGCTGCCGCTGTCAGTTCGGCTGCCGAAGCAGACCCAACTCTCTTGGCAGCCACGCGCCATCCTCCCTCAAACATAGTAGGACGGGGAAGGAACACGCTGGGGCACGGCGACAACCCTCATCTGGGATACAACCGAGCGGCTTACCCTTATGGATTGTCGCCCAACTACTCACCACCCGTCCTGCAAGACGATGCGGGCCATATTGCTTCTCCTGTCCTTGAAAGAGAGCCTCCTCAACAGCCCGACGAGGTCCACGAAGACCCTCAAGACTATGCTCGAAGGGATGTCGAGTTCTATCCCCCGATCCTCGAAGGGCCGGCACCCAGCACGTTGCCTCAGCCCAACATCACGACACAACCAATAGTTTTATCCATGGAAGGACCACCCCCGGCAACTGAAGAAAGGAGGAAGCTCGATCTCCTCGAGGAGAGATTGAGAGCCGTGGAAGGATTTGGGGACTATCCGTTCGCAGACATGACGGATCTTTGCTTAGTACCCGATGTTGTTATCCCCCCGAAGTTCAAAGTACCGGACTTCGACAAGTATAAAGGGACGACTTGTCCCAAGAACCATCTCAAGATGTACTATCGCAAGATTGGCGCACACTCTAAGGATGAGAAGCTATTAATACACTTTTTTCAAGATAGCTTGGCCGGAGCCGCTGTAGTTTGGTACATTAATTTGGAAGCTTCCCGTATCCGTACTTGGAAGGATCTGATTACTGCCTTCCTAAGGCAATATCAGTATAATTCCGATATGGCTCCCGATCGCACTCAGCTGCAGAATATGTTCAAGAAAGAGGGCGAAATCTTTAAAGAATACGCACAGCGGTGGAGAGACCTGGCGGCACAAGTGGCTCCTCCCATGGTTGAGAGAGAGATGATCACCATGATGGTAGACACTCTGCCAGTGTTCTACTATGAGAAGCTAGTAGGTTACATGCCATCCAGCTTCGCGGACCTAGTGTTCGCCGGGGAAAGAATCGAGGTAGGGTTGAAAAGAGGGAAGTTCGATTACGTTTCCTCCACGAGTGCGAATGCCAAAAGAATCGGGACAACGGGGGCAAATAGGAAGGAAGGAGATGCCCATGCCGTCTCTTCAACGCCCGCGTGGGTCAAACCCCCGCAGACACCTCATGGTACCCATCAGTACGCGCAACATCACCCGAGCTTCTCGGCTCATACCGGGAACGCCTCTAGTTCAGCACCTGTGCAGCCTAAGGCACCCACCTAGAGGGAAGCTCCCCAAGTTCCAACTCCGAACACAACTCGCCCGGTCGATAATTCCAACGCAACAAGGAACTTCCCTCCGAGGCCATTTCAAGAATTCACCCCACTCCCAATGACGTACGAAGACCTCTTGCCGTCCCTCATCGCCAACCATCTGGCCGTGGTAACTCCCGGAAAGGTCCTCCAACCCCCTTTCCCAAAGTGGTATGACCCTAACGCAACTTGCAAGTACCATGGGGGTGTCCCGGGGCATTCCATTGAAAAATGCTTGGCCTTTAAATACAAGGTCCAACATTTGATAGATGCTGGATGGCTGACTTTCCAAAAGGATCGACTAATGTGAAAACCAACCCACTCGCCAATCATGGAGGGGGAGCGGTTAACGCCGTTGAGTCCGATAGGCCGCGCAGGTCTAAACCTTTAAGGGATGTGGCAACCCCTAGGAGGTTTATCTTTAAAGCCCTACAAAAGGGAGGTGTGATTCCTCATAGTGGGCGTAAGGAGGATTCCTATTTGCTGCATTCCGGTGAGCTGCATGACATGGAAACGTGTTTGGGAGTAGAGGAATTGTTACAGCGAATGATAGATCAAGGTCGACTGGAAGTTAGTAGTGAAGGAAGAGAGGAGCAGCATATATGCATGCAGTCCACGGATGGGAGCAGTGTTGCGAAGCCCAAACCCTTGGTGATATACTTCACCAAGGGCACAGCTTCGCAAAAGCCCGGACACCCCTTTGCAGCTAAACCTGTCCCTTTCCCATACCAAAATAGCCACGCAGTCCCATGGAGATATACACCTCCGAGGGGGAAGGAAGAAAAAGCCACCGACGTCAGCTCGTTGTCGGCTAAGGTAGCAAATATCACGGGACTGAGTGGTGTGACCCGTAGCGGTCGTGTGTTTGCACCCCCGGATCTACCAGTCCAACCCGCGAATGTCAAGGGGAAAGCAAAGGTGGTGGAGGAACAAGATGATGAAATACCCCTCGCTTCGAATAAAGATATTCTGGCAAAAGGTCTTCCGGAGAAAAAGGATGGTAAAAAGGAGGTATCACTAGAGGAAGCCAGCGAGTTCCTCCGTATAATTCAACAGAGCAAATTCAAGGTTATCGAACAGCTCAACAAAACCCCGGCCAGGGTCTCGCTGTTGGAGTTACTCATGAGCTCCGAGCCTCATCGGGCTCTGCTAGTGAAGGTTTTGAACGAGGCCCACGTGGCCCAAGATATCTCGGTAGAAGGTTTCGGAGGGCTGGTCAATAATATCACTGCCAACAACTATCTCGCCTTCGCCGAAGAAGAAATCCCCGCCGAGGGGAGAGGGCATAATAAAGCTTTGCACGTATCAGTCAAGTGTATGGACCATATCGTAGCCAAAGTGCTCATCGATAATGGTTCTAGTTTAAACGTGATGCCTAAGAGCACTTTGGAGAAATTACCATTCAATGCTTCCCACTTAAAGCCGAGTTCAATGGTGGTTCGTGCCTTCGACGGCACCCGCCGAGAGGTTAGGGGAGAGATCGATCTCCCAGTACAGATAGGCCCTCACACATGTCAAGTTACCTTCCAAATAATGGATATTAACCCCCCCTACAGCTGTCTGTTGGGGCGTCCGTGGATCCACTCAGTGGGAGTTGTTCCCTCTACACTCCACCAAAAGTTGAAATTCGTAGTGGAAGGGCATCTGGTCATCGTATCAGGCGAGGAAGACATCTTGGTGAGCTGCCCATCCTCTATGCCTTATGTGGAAGCCTAAGAGGAGTCATTAGAAACCGCTTTCCAGTCTTTTGAGGTGGTAAGCATTTCCTCCATGGACTCCTTCTCTGGGCAGCCTTGCCTGTCCGATGCAGCAGTAATGATGGCCCGAGTTATGTTGGGGAACGGTTACGAACCCGGAATGGGTTTAGGCAAAGACAACGGCGGCATAACTAGCTTGATAAATGCCAAAGGAAATTGTGGGAAGTATGGTTTAGGCTATAAGCCCATTCAAGTAGATATAAAGAGAAGCATCGCGGGAAGGAAGAGTGGTAGTCAAAGCTCGCGGTTGAGACAAGAAGGTGAAGGAAGCCCGCCTTGCCACATAAGTAGAAGCTTTATAAGCGTGGGTCTGGGGGACGAAGGTTGAGTGGTCGCGATATACGAAGATGATGTTCCGAGTACATTGGATTTGGTACGACCATGCCCTCCTGATTTCCAGCTGGGAAATTGGCGAGTGGAGGAACGCCCCGACATTTACGCAACGAGCATAATGTAAACCTTTACGGTTTTAGAAACTCTATAGTTGGGCCTAGGCTTTAGAGTTTTTCTTTTGTTTTGAATTTATAATACAAGGATCTTTCTTCATCTGTTCCTACGTCTCTACCCATTCTCATCCATTTGCATGTTTACTTCTTTACTTTTTAAAATGGCAGATCCGATGACGAGTCCCTCGAAGGTACTAATACCTGGGACCCGCCTATCAACTTCGAGCAAGAGACGAATCAAACGGAAGATGAAGGGAACGAGGATGTGGGACTTCCCCCGGAATTAGAAAGGATGGTCGCCCATGAGGACCAAGAAATGGGGCCTCATCAAGAAGAAACAGAACTAGTAGACTTGGGAATTGGCAGTGGAAAAAGGGAAGTAAAGATAGGCACATGTATTACCGCACCTATCCGTGAAGAATTAATAATCCTGCTAAGAGACTACCAAGACATCTTTGCTTGGTCATACCAAGATATGCCCGGTTTAAGTTCTGACATTGTACAGCACCGATTACCTTTAAATCCCGAGTGTTCCCCGGTAAAGCAGAAACTGAGAAGGATGAAGCCCGAAACATCCTTGAAGATAAAAGAAGAAGTGAAGAAGCAATTTGACGCTGGTTTTCTGGCCGTCGCTCGGTACCCAGAATGGGTTGCCAACATTGTACCGGTCCCTAAGAAGGATGGGAAAGTGCGAATGTGTGTGGATTATCGGGACCTGAATCGGGCCAGTCCCAAGGACAATTTTCCTTTGCCACACATCGATATCCTCGTAGATAATACGGTCAATTTCGCTTTATTCTCCTTCATGGACGGTTTCTCCGGTTACAATCAGAAAAAGATGGCGCCAGAGGATATGGAAAAGACTACCTTCGTCACCCTGTGGGGGACATTTTGTTACAAGGTGATGTCCTTTGGACTCAAGAATGTCGGGGCAACTTATCAACGGGCCATGGTAGATTTGTTCCATGATATGATGCATCAAGAGATCGAGGTCTACGTGGACGACATAATTGCTAAATCTAAATCCGAGGAAGAACACCTTGTCAACTTGCGAAAGTTGTTCGAAAGGCTTAAGAAATATCAATTAAGGTTGAACCCCGCCAAGTGTACCTTTGAGGTCAAATCAGGGAAATTGCTTGGTTTCATCGTAAGCCAGAAAGGGATAGAGGTAGATCCCGAAAAGGTGAAGGCCATCCTTGAGATGCCGGAACCCCGTACTGAGAGGCAAGTCCGAGGTTTCCTGGGACGCTTGAATTATATTGCCAGATTCATATCGCAGCTCACTGCCATTTGTGAGCCGTTGTTCAAGCTCTTACGCAAAAACCAAACTGATCGCTGGAATGAGGGTTACCAAGAGGCTTTTGGAAGGATCAAGAAGTGTCCTATGAATCCCCCTGTGCTTATGCCACCAGTACCTGGAAGGCCTCTTATCTTGTACATGACAATCTTGGACGAGTCAATGGGGTGTATGTTGGGGCAACATGACGAATCCGGAAAGAAAGAGCGCGCTGTTTACTACCTAAGTAAGAAGTTCACGACCTGCGAAATGAATTACTCCTTGCTCGAAAGAACGTGTTGTGCTTTAGTATGGGCATCCCATCGCCTAAGGCAGTACATGCTGAGCCATACTACCTGGTTGATATCCAAGATGGACCCGATTAAGTACATCTTTTAAAACCCAGCTCTCACGGGACGAATCGCCCGGTGGCAAGTCCTGCTATCCGAGTTTGATATAGTTTATGTCACCCAAAAGGCGATAAAAGGAAGCGCCTTAGCAGATTATTTGGCTCAGCAGCCTCTTAACGACTATCAGCCCATGCATCCTAAATTCCCGGATGAGGACATCATGGCCTTGATTGAGGAAAAATTGGACGAAGATCGGGACAAATGGACCGTATGGTTTGACGGAGCGTCAAACATTCTAGGCCATGGCGTTGGAGCAGTATTGGTCTCTCCGGACCATCAATGTGTACCTTTCACAGCCAGGCTAGGATTCGACTGCACCAACAACATGGCCGAATATGAAGCATGTGCCCTGGCCGTCCAGGCAGCCATTGACTCCAATGTCAAACTACTCAAGGTGTACGGCGACTCAGCGTTGGTAATCCATCAGTTGAGAGGGGAATGGGAAACTAGAGATCCCAAGCTGATACCCTACAAAGCCTATATCAAGGAATTGGCTAAGACCTTTGATGAGATCTCCTTCCATCATGTTCCTCACGAGGAAAATCAAATGGCAGATGCTCTTGCTACTTTGGCGTCTATGTTCTAGCTAACGCCGCATGGGGATCTACCATACATTGAATTTTGGTGTCGTGGAAAACCCGCGCATTGTTGCCAAGTAGAAGAGGAACGGGACGGTAAGCCTTGGTATTTCGACATCAAGCGATATGTCGTAAGCAAAGAATACCCGCCAGAGATTGCCGACAATGAATAGAGGACATTGAGAAGGTTGGCGGCCGACTTCTTCATGAGCGGAAGCATACTGTATAAGAGAAACCACGACATGACACTCCTGCGGTGTGTGGATGCCAGGGAGGCGAATCACATGATCGAGGAAGTCCATGAGGGCTCGTTTGGAACGCACGCCAACGGGCATGCTATGGCCAGGAAGATCCTAAGAGCAGGTTATTACTGGCTTACCATGGAAAGTGATTGTTGTGTCCATGTAAGGAAATGCCACAAATGTCAAGCGTTCGCAGACAATGTCAATGCTCCACCGCATCCTCTGAATGTCATGTCCGCCCCTTGGCCTTTCTCCATGTGTGATGTGCCATCATTTTCTTCTATTTTCTAAACCCTTTTTGCACCATTTTAATTATTGATTGGTCTTAATTGTCAATTAATTAGGCAGTTTTATTATTTGGGCTCATTTAGCTAATTTGATGTTTTTAATCTAATTTCAGGAATTAATGAAACATTGGGCTTAATCCGGATTTTGGTTGTGGACTTGAAGAGGGCAAATAAAGCAGCGCTTACCTTAGTTAATTTCTAATTAGGAAATTTCGCAATTTTATTTTATGTTGTTCAGTGTTTATTTTGTTTTGGGCCGGAGTATTGTAATAGGGCCCAGTGACTTTGAGTGACTCTTTTTAAATAGCTGCCTTGGGATTCGTGCAGGGCATTCTGTTATGCTATTCATTATTCAGAGCTTTTGTTTTAGGGTTTTCGTTTTTCCGCTTGATGCTACTGTTCACGTAATGCAATTTTATGTTTTTTGCTTCTAATTACAGTTTCGTTCTTGCTTCTTCTTCTATTTTCATTTACGTTTCTGTTCATTTACGTTTCTGTTTAATGTTTCATTTGCGTTTTCTGTTTAAATCCATGGAAGGCTAGATTTTCTGGTGTTGTTTCCTTTTGAGGATGAAGCCCAACTCTCTTTGAGGTTTCGCTTGTAATGTGGTTTTCTGGCAGTTTTCCCTTCGCCAGTTATCCCAATTTCGTGAACATTAATCAGTGCACGCTTCGTGTTCGATTAATTGCCTCTGAGCCTAACTTGCGTTCATGCTTAATGGACGAAGGGCTAACTGGTGTATGTGGTGCCTAATCACGTATTGAAAACCCTAAGTTGATTTTCGCTTAGTAAACTGAAATAGGGTTGGATTAAGTGGTTGACTGTTAGGGACGAATTCTCCATAACCCAGGATAAGAGAATGGCTTCTGAATCAGAGGAAACAACCCGTTTTTAATATTAGTAGTTTCGTATTCCAGTTTACTTGTTCTGCTCTTTAATTACCAAACAACCAAACCCCCCCCCCCAATCGTTACTGTTACTGCAAGTATATTATGAACATTTGGTTTGTCATTGCTCGTTGGGAAACGACCTAGGATCACTTCCTAGTTACTGCATTTTCATGTTTATTTGATTCGGGTACGGCCTCGATCAATGTGGGGGATAGATGTCATCGGGGCCATTGAGCCCAAGGCCTCGAATGGTCATCGCTTCATCCTCGTAGCGATAGATTATTTTACCAAGTGGGTCGAGGCGGCCTCCTACACCAATGTCACGAGGGGTGTGGTGGTCAGGTTCATTAAGAAAGAGATCATCTGCCGATATGGTTTGCCAAGGAAGATTATCACGGACAACGGCACCAACCTGAATAACAAGATGATGGGGGAAATGTGCGAGGAGTTTAAAATCCAGCATCACAATTCCACGCCCTACCGGCCAAAGATGAATGGAGCCGTGGAAGCGGCCAATAAGAATATCAAAAAGATTATCCAAAAGATGACCGTGTCGTACAGAGATTGGCACGAGATGCTCCCATTCGCGTTACACGGTTACCGAACTTCAGTGCGAACGTCAACTGGGGCAACACCGTTCTCATTGGTATATGGGATGGAGGCTGTGTTACCGTTTGAGGTAGAAGTCCCGTCATTAAGGATCTTGGCAGAATCCGGATTAAAGGAATCAGAGTGGGCTCAAATGCGCTATGACCAGCTCAACCTCATTGAGGGTAAGCGCTTAACGGCCATGAGTCATGGGCGCTTGTACCAGCAAAGAATGAAGAGTGCATTCGACAAGAAGGTACGCTTGCGCAAGTTCCATGAGGGAGACCTTGTGCTATAGAAAATGTCCCATGCTGTCAAGGACAATCGAGGAAAATGGGCCCCAAACTACGAAGGGCCTTTTGTTGTGAAGAGGGCTTTTTCCGGAGGAGCCCTGGTGCTTACCAACATGGATGGCGAAGAGCTACCTTCACCCGTGAATTCTGATGTCGTCAAGCGATATTATGCTTAGAATCTGGGGCAATTAAGGATGTCGTTGCGTATTCTTTATCTTTATGTGTTTTCTGGATTTCCCCCAGGGATTCCCCGTCTACTGTATCTCTCGTTACAATCTTTTAAGGAAATGAACGTGGATTCAAGGTTTTAGTCCTCACGTTGGTTTCAAACCTTGCGTTAATTTGTGATCACCTGAGCCCTTCCGCTCAGTTCATGGGATGCCCCAAGCGCTTAATTAAAATTGAACCTAAACCAACTTTCACTAAAATTTGCTGCGTTTGAAAACATTCATGCATACGCATACGCATGCATATTGTTGTGGTAAAACAGGGGCAGGATCATCTTGAGCTACCTTCTGGGGTAAAGACAAAACATGAATAGCAAAAACCAATCAAGGTAAGACAACGACGCGGTCAAGATTGGCCACACCTTGTTGTTTCTTACTTGCAAGTACATAGGGACGGATGCAAGTGGGGATGGGGTCACGACCGACCGATCGTTGCCCCTTCTCTGCGCTAAACAAGCAGAGAACGTCGCGCAAGGCAGCCCAGTATCCTTTGAATTCGCAGTATTTTACTACCATTGTTTGTTTTTTTTTTAAGTAATTAACGCCTAATTCTAACTTAAGTAGGCTCAAATAGGCAAAACGCTAATCCATAAGGAAGGAGGGGACATGGTTAATGTTCCTCTCAAAAAAAAAAAAATTGCATGTTAGCTCGCCTGGGCCAGCAACCCCTGCACCAAAATATAAAAAACTATGAAAGGGGGACGTTTTTGCATTCAAAAACTTCTTTTCCCCCCATTCAAAAGCCATACCCACGGAATTTACGAGTTTGCAGCCCTAGTGTCATACCCTAATTTCGTCCGGGGACCTTTGCTTGATGACATGCGACCTTTCTTTGGTCCTTGTGAGGTGCTTGGCATCCATCATTGGGCAATTTGTGAAATTCCAGGACATGCCGAAAAACCAAAAAAAATATATTGATGCACAATCCGTAAGTTTCCGTGACACACCGGAAATAAAATGGAAGCATCGTTGCATAATTAAGTGAGATTCCGTAACATTCCGTAAGTCAAGAAGGGGATGATTATGTAATCCGCAAGGTTCCGTAACATTACGGAAAGAAAACAAGTATCGTTACGAGATTCGTAAGTTTCCGTAACTTTACGAAAAAAGAATCACCAAAAAAGGTAAGGGGGTGAACTTATCAAGATAGGGGTGTAAATAGAAATTCAAATCTAGGCCCTTCCAGAACATTTTGGAAGTTGGGTTGCTTAAGGAGGAAGCAACTGGGCGGCAAGCTCCTCCACGTTTTTGAAAAATGGTTTTCGGGGCTTCCGCGGCTTCCGTAATACTTCCGTAAAATTTCCGAAAACTTTGGGTAAGCATATTCCACTTAACATTGGTGAAAGGGAAGAGAAAAAAGATGAAAATCAAATTCGAAAATAGTTCCGTAAGGCTTCCGTAACTTTTCCGTAAAATACGAAAAGGGGGGTGAACTTAGTAATTCGGGTGCGCTTAGAAATCTTCTTCATTAAGTCTTTGGGCGGCAAGCACCTCCCTTTTTTTCTATAAATAGGGGAGGGGGAGCTGTTTCAAAATGTTCAAGACCCCTTTGGCTATGCATTTCGGCTATTTTGGGCAAAAAACACGTTTTCGTGAAGAAAAATCAAGTCGAAGTACTTCCGTAACGCTTCCGTAAGCGATTATGTGGAAATTTTTCATCGTTCTTCGTCGTTCTTCACTGTTCTTCATCCGTTCTTTGTTCGTTCTTCGTTCTTCAACGGGTAAGTTTTCGAATCCGAGACTTTCAATTCATTTCTTGTTTTGTGTACTTTCACTTTAATTTCGTTTACTTTCAGTTTTCTTTTCTTTAGTTTTTAACGTGCTTTAACCATTTATTTAAGCCGTTTTCTCGTCTAATAAATGATAAAATGAATTTCAACCGATCATTTGTGTTGTAATCTCGTTTAATCACTGTTAAAACGAAATCTAACCGATCGTTCACGCTATAACCTCGGTTAAACCAAAAAAAGTAAAATAATAATAAAATAATCAAAATATCTTGAAAAATAATAATAAAATAATCAAAATATCTTTGAATAAAATAATAAAAAAAATCAATCGGACGTTTTTCTTTGGAAGTTTCCTTGAATGAATTGATTAATAACCAAAGTGAAACTAAGACTAAAATCAACTCACAAATCAAGTTTTTTTCCGAAAAATCACTAAAAACCGTTTTAAGGTCCAACGCCTTAAACGGTCCTCTTTGCTTTTATCGGTTAACATGGACCGTTCAAAAGCATAAAATCAACATGTGACTTTACCGCTTTTGCAAGAACTACGTAGGTCTGATTTCCTCATCGCAATTGAGGATACGTAGGAGCAAAAGCCCCGCTTTTGTCGACCACCCCAAGAGATCATTAATGGTCCAAATGCCTTAACGTTTCTCTCCTTTCAAAAACAAGAGATCGTTAATGGTCCAATGCCTTAACGTTTCTCTCCTTTCAAAATCAAAAGACCGTTTAATGGTCCAACACCTTAAATGACCTTTTGTTCAAATAAAAAACATATTTTGCAAAAAAGACAAAAAACAAACTTAAACCAAACACTTTGTTCCGAAAGAACTACGTAGGTCTGATTTCCTCATCGCAAATTGAGGAATACGTAGGAGCAAAGGGAAACACCCTTGTCGACCACTAAAAGAGAAAAAATATAAAAAGGGTATAAAGGATATAAGGACATAAAAGGGAACGTAAAAATCAAAGTCATGTTTGCACATTCGATTAAAGGCTGCCGTCCCTTATGACGGACGTGTGGGGTGCTAATACCTTCCCCGCGCGTAAATACAACTCCCGAACCTTTCACTTAAAAGTTCGTAGATCGCGTCTTTTCCGGTTTTTCCGACGTTTTCCTCAAATAAACGTTGGTGGCGACTCCGCGCGTATTCCTTTCGTGGAACACGCATCCCACGAGTCTCGCGTCGCCCTCCCGTCGAAGGGTAGGTTGCGACAGTTGGCGACTCCACTGGGGACTATTTTTAGAGAGTTAGGCCATTTAATCTTGTGCAAATTTTGCCATGACTTACTCCTTTGTTGGCTTCCCCTTATTATGTTCTTGTATATATAACTTTTTGATGCTTTTAGTGCATTTTTTTTTGTATGCATGAGGTAAATATTTATTCATTTGATGCACACAAACACTAACACTATTTGCACACACGGTGAGTTGAAAAAGGGCCCTATACCCGGGTTCGTGGGAACATAAGGAGTGGAGGTGAATCCGTGATCATGCTAGGTCTCCGACTTGCTTGATTACAATGAACCCTCATCTAGAGTTTTTCTCTTTGAAAACATATTGTTGCTAGTAGTCCCTACTGCTGCAGTATGTTCTTCGAAGGGGATGATACCTCTAGAAACCATCAAGAGAGATATGACTACCTTGGGGGTTATCACTAAAAGCCTAGTTAGCTCTCTCCCTTATAGGTCCCTTAAATAGGGGCACGGAGCAAACACGCTGCGTGCCATTTTTCACACTGCCATGCATAAGTATCATATACCCTTTTGCTTATATTTGTTTGTGAATATTGTCGTACTATGTACATCCCCGTGTTGTGCCTTTCGCATATGCATCATGCATGGGTTTCGTCTTTGATCCCCTCACTTTAGCAAACCGACGGAGGGTCCGTGTCGCCTTCTTAAAAAACATACGTTGGGTGCCATGCTGCCCAAACGTTGTATCCAAGAAGGAAACAATTTCTCGGGCTCCCGTATTCGTAAATTGCATCTGTGTCATATGCATTTCTTCATGCATTCATCCATTCCACCCATGATAGATGTAGGAGTTTTGTTTCGCACTAGATTTTATTTCACTTTAGTAAAACATGGGATCAAGTCAAAAGCCTTCGCTTAAAAAGAGGTTCTATCAAGTCAAAATCAAGAGCTTAGAGGTCACCAGTTTACGAAAGTTGGGGCAATTAATGGGTCAACTTCAACGGCAAGCCTTCCGCAAAGCCTATGGTAAGATTTGGGACCTAGCTAGGGTAGAAGTCTCCATGGAACCGATTGCATCCCTTTCCCAGTATTATGACCAGCCCCTAAGGTGCTTCACATTTGAGGACTTCCAGCTAGTGCCGACTGTGAAAGAGTTTGAAGAAATCCTGGGATGCCCACTGGGAGGAAGGAAGCCATATCTTTTCTCTGGGTTCTATCCCTCCACGACAAGAGTTGCCAAGGTAGTGAAAATCTCAGCACAAGAGTTGGACCGTGTAAAGCAAAACAGGAATGGGGTAGTCGGAGTACCAAGGAAGTGTTTGGAGGAAAGGGCAAAGGCCTTTGCAAATCAAGGCGAATGGGCTTTCTTTTATTGACATCTTGGCGCTTTTGATCTTTGGAGTTGTCCTCTTTCCGAATATGGAAGGGTTAGTGGACCTAGCAGCGATTGACGCTTTCCTCGCCTTTCATCATGGCAAGGAAAGCCCGGTCGTCGCCATTTTGGCCATGTATGACACGTTCGACCGGGGATGTGAAAAGAGCGGCGAAGGATGTCCCATGAGAGGAGTGCCATCAGACGAAAGCATCACGCCTTTCATCGCACGAGGTTTCAGTGACCACAACGCGAGGGTACTCCAAGGAGTTCGCAAGGCATGGGATGCGGCGTGAAGAAAGGACAGAGAGCTTAGGGGAAACAGTAATGAGATCATCGACGGCTATCATAAGTGGCTAAGAGTCCGAACACAAGGACTGGATTGGCTCCCAAATCTAAAGACTGTGAGAGACGATGAGGTTAAAGCTTCGGAAGAAAGTGATGAGGTACAAGCCCTAAAGGCAGAGCTTGAAAGAGCCTGGGTAGTCGAAGAGAAGTTCAAGTCCATAGCCATCAAAGTCTGAAAAGAGTATGATGAACTAAGGGATGTCAATATGGCCACCGATGAAGCCTTGGAATGAGAAACCAAGAAGGCCCGAAAGGAAGAACACGACCAAAGCAAAGTTTTGAGGGGCTTTATAGGGCAGCAATAGTGAGCTCAAGCTCCGAAGAGGTGAAAGGAATCATCACGGGTCAAAGGCATGATCTTGAAGGACGAGCTAAAGGTTTGCCTTAGGTCGAAAAGAAATTTGTCCCAACAGTTAAGCGAGACTGAAGGGAATATGTGGGCCATCATCGATAAGTGCAAAGAGAAGCTAAATCTAGCGGCGACTCACGAGCAAAGGCTAGAGGATGAGTACGCCAAGATATCAGCAGAAAGGGAAGCAAGGGAAAGGGTAATTGATTCATTGCACCAAGAGGCAACAATGTGGACGGACCGATTTGCTCTTACTTTGAACAGGAGTCAAGAACTTCCCCCATTGCTAGCCAAGGCCAAAGCAGTGGCGGACACCTACTCCGCCCCCGAGGAGATCCACGGACTTCTCAGCTATTGTCAGCATATGATAGACTTAATGGACCATATGATTAGAAACCGCTAGGAAGTTTGTATTGTCGCTCAGATCTTGACTAGTTATAACTTTTTGAAAAAAATGAGTTTATCCCACGTTTTTACTCCAGAAATCAGTGCGAATCAAGTCACTCCCACATTTTATCTCTAGCATGCATTGTATGTTGGTCTCGTCCTTTGTCACGGAAAGCCGGAAGGTCCATATCACCTTCTTAATTGTACACATGGGGCACTGCGCCCCCAAATGCGCAAGTAAGAAGAGATAATTTTCCGGGCTCTCGTGTCCGTAAAATGCATTCATATCATGCATCGCATAAGCATCTCTTCATAACATCATAATGGACATATCCTGCATTTGTCCGTTATCATATTCCAGCCTCACATTTTGCATGAGTCATGGCATCATCATGCATATGCGTTCAACAAACTTTTTGATCTGCAAAATTGCATACCATTTGTTTTCATGTTTGCTCATCCTTGCGTTTTCCTCTACAAAACAAAAACAAAAAAGGGGGAAGCGTGAAACTTCACACTACATTCTTAGTTTCATGTGTTAGGCACCACGAGCCAACCATGTTGGGATCATAAACCCGTTTCACTTAAAAACAAAATAATTGAACATGGTACCTAATGCATGGTTAACTAGGAAATGGTGTTTCTTCAGGCATCTCAATTTCATAATTACATTTTCCGTGCATAAGCTTAAAGTATGCCCGAGTCATTCATCCCTATGAGATGTGGTTGAAATATTGGCGATCAGAATTGCCATTCCTTGGATTATAGGGTTGAACCAAGCTCATGCTTTTTCGAAAAAAGTTCATCAAGTCAAGTTGAAGTATGTAAGTAACTATCTTGCAAAAATTGGGGCAAAAGATGAATCGAGTCACATCACTGCTTCGTCTACTGCCAAACATATTTAGGATTGTTGATGTCCTTGTTACTTCCAGTTTCACCTTGACAAAGATGTCATGGACCATGTTGAAAATCTAAATTGATTCAACCCCATATCCTGCATAAAAATTCGCAATCTTCAACTGTACATCATTCGCATACATCCATGCTTTTCATTGGTTGCATTGCTCATTGCATTCTTTCCTTGAAAAATAAAATAAAATAAAATAAAATGAACTTAATCATTGTTATCAAAAAAAAAAAAAACATGCTTTACGGCGTCCTCACCAAACTTGTGCTAGAGCTAGAGTAATGGGTGAAGTAGAGGAGATACAAGAGAAGATGAAGGCCGACATGGAGGCCATTAAAGAGAAAATGGCCACAATGATGGAGGCCATGATGAGCGTGAAGAAGATAATGGAAGCCAATGCGGTTGCAATTGCCGCTAACAGCGTTGTTGCTAAGGTGAACCTGATGTCCCCATCCGGCATCAACCAAATGAATCATCCAACCTCAGATATGGTAGGCAAAGATTTGGGAAGTATGGGCAGCCCCCATAATGTACAAATTCAAAACGAGCACGCCTTCCCGCCATATGGCTTACCTCTCAACTATACGCCACCCAAAGTGGCGTACACTCTCAATAAGAATGTCAATAACTCCACTCCTATACCCATTGAGAGCCAACAACCCCAAACTGATCATGCACATGTCTCTTAAACCGTGGGGGGGACACATGAAATTCCCCACCACAATCTAGCCGACTTCGAGCCTTGCCTCGGATATGCCACGGAAGGGCAAGCAGTTGGTGGTATACCCCTACAAAACCCTTTGGAAGGCCCTCAGTATCACCCACAACTACACCTCTTGCATTCCACGACAAGTAAAAACCCTCATGCTATGGCAAAAATGGGAAAGTTGGATCATCTAGAGGAAAGGCTCAGGGCCATTGAAGGAGGTGAAGATTATGCCTTTGCTAACCTAAAAAAGTTGTTCCTAGAACCCAATATCATCACCCCTCCCAAGTTCAAGGTGCTGGACCTTGACAAGTACAAGGGGACTACTTGTCCCAAGAACCATCTAAAGATGTATTGTCAGAAGATGGGGGAATACGCAAAAGATGAGGAATTGCTAATACATTCCTTCCAAGAAAGTCTTACTGGGGTAGCTGTTACCTGGTACACTAACTTGGAATCTTCCCGAGTCCACTCTTGGAAGGACCTAATGGTTGCCTTTGTTAGGCAGTATCAATACAATTTTGATATGGTTCCGGATAGGATGCAACTACAGAACATTTGCAAAAGGGGGACGGATCTTTCAAAGAACACGCCCAAAAGGTGGAGGGATCTGGCGGCCCAGGTGGTACCCCCAATGATGGAAAGGGAGACGATGATCGTGATGGTAGACACATTATCGATACTCTACTATGAAAAGATGGTGGGCTACGCACCCTCAAAGCTTTGTAGATTTGGTCTTCGCCAGTGAAAGGATCAATGTGGGTCCGAAAAGAGGCAAATTTGATCATCCTACTAGGACGACTGAGAAAACTGGGGCAAATGAAGAGGGTGAGAAAGAGGGAGAAACCCATGTTGTGACTGCCATTCCTATACGGCCAAGTTTCCCACCAACCCAACAATGTCATTACTCAGCCAATAACAAACCTCCTCCTTACCCCACCACCCAGTTATCCACAAAGGCCATCCCTAAATCAACCACAAAGTCTGTCTACCGCACTTCCAATGACGAAGACCACCTTTAGCACAAACCAAAAAAAAAACACCAACAAAAAGGAATTTTGCAGCAAAAAGCCTATAGGGTTCACCCCAAATTCCATTGTCATATGCTAAACTTGATCCCATATCTACTTGATAATTCAATGGTAGCCATAACCCTAGCCAAGGTTCATCAACCTCCATTTCTCCGAGAATACGACTCGAACGCAACGTGTGCTTGTCACGGAGAAGCCCCGGGGCGTTCCATTGAGCATTGTAGGGCTCTGAAGCGTAAGGTGCAAGGTCTAATTGATACGGGCAGGCTGAAATTTGAGGAGAATCGCTTGTTGAATCCTAACATTAACAAGCAACACCATACATGGGGCAATTCTGGAAGCTGTTGTTATGACTCATCAGGATTTTCAAGTTTATGCCATAAACCACAGTTACAATGTTAAATGATATAGATAAAATGGACATCCTCTCACGAACATATCTTTGCTTATTCAACTTCCACCGGAATGTGAGTGTAAGCCATTGGTCTGTTTGCTCAAGCAACCTGCGCTCCTGAGTGTTGACTTCCAAGACCGTTCAATCAGAGATTACTCATCTTGCACGTTGGTGGGGGTGCCGTAAAACAACGAGCAAAGTTCAAAACAAATAAGTTTCAAAATAAAAATAAAAAGGCATTTGATTGACTGTGTTTTCAAGTAAAAATATAGACGTTCATGTGACCTCATTTTGTCTTTTTAGAGAGAAGTGAGTTATCAAGAATAGGATGTTGGACAAATGGCCTCAGTTACCTTGAGAAGAAGAGGGGATTGAATTAAGATACGAATATTATTCCCCAATTAAACTTTCACTCTCTCTTTTCGGATTAACAATGCACATAGGGACAACCCTTCCCTTGTGTTCAAGAATCCTCTACAACAAGAGACTCTCAGTCTCTTAATCCCTTTTCAGAAGTAAGAAGAAGAGAAGAAGAAATCTCTCTTAAAAGGGATAGATTGTACAATGAAGACCAATCAAAATTCCTTATTGAATATGCAAGTGGTTGACCAAGGAATCTTTTTGAGAGGATAAGACATTTCAGTTCAGAAATACTCTTGATCTTTCGAGAGGATAAAACTGTTTGGGCAATAAAAACTCTCTTTAAAACATTTGAATGGCCGTTCATAAAACATTTGAATAGATATGTCTCTTGGAAATTATTTTCTGAAAATCCCCTCTGGTAATCAATTACAAGACTTATGTAATCGATTACAGGTTTTAAAAATTTGAATTAAAATATTTTCAACTAATGGTAATCGATTACCAGAGAGCAAATCTCAATTTGAAATGATAGAATTCTTTGGTCAAACCTTTTGTTTGTTTCAATTTGGAAACTTCTTCCTAAAGATTCTAAGAGATCAAACTTGATAATATATCTTGACTTTCTCGGATTCTTGTCTTGAATAAAACTTAGAAGCATTTGATCCTTTAGCATCATCAAGACATCAAAACATCTTGCTTCTACATAGGAGTCATTTGACTTAATCCATCAACTGAAAGATCCTTCAACTATTTCTCGTCCTTGGAAAATTCTTTTTGCAAGAATCAACTGCTTCTTTCATTCTTCCTCACTACGAGGTCGTGAAAACAAGACAACACTTGGTACCTCTAAGCCCTACACTGGGGCAATGAAAGGCACCATGCAAAAACCTCAAGCGAACCTAGGGGCAGATTAGAAGTTCTCACCCAATAGGTTCCCTCCTAGAAGGTCATGACGAAAGGCAACGATTGGTACCTCAAAGCCTTACATTGGGGCAATGAGGGGCACCGTGCATGAGCCTCAAGTTAACATAGGGGCCGATCAAAAGTTCTCACCCATCGATGTTTTCAACAAAAAAGGGGGGACAAACCCTAGGATTTCGATGGATTGATTAAACATCAAATGGCTCCATTGCCGTCACTCCAAAATGGTCAAGTGACTAAATCAAAAAGAACATACACTTTGAGGGAGTTCCCGGAGAGATTTGCAAAAGATAGGATAAGGTCGCATGAATTATCACCTCTTTCAAAAGGACAGTCAATCTATGTTTTCCAAAAAAAATCAAATCAAAATCAAAATCACAAAATAGGGAAAGAATGTCATGAACATTGTACAACTTTCCATTACATTGCATTGTTTCATATGAAGTCCGCATTTACCAAATTTCACGACAAAGGTTGCATGCATCTGCATCCCTAAAAATCATGTTAACTGCATAGATTTCCTACATCTAATGTCCAAATCTTGTGGATTTGGGATGACCAGCCCTCTCGATGAGTCGATCTCTTGCTTTCTCATAAGGGTGGACCCTTGGGTACTTGTACCTATCACTTTTAGAGGACTACATGTCCTCGCCAACAGAGGGCTGCACGCCCTCACCTTCAGAGGACTACATGTCCTCGCCTTGAGAGGGCTACACGCCCTCACCTTGGGTACTAGTTACCCTCACCGTTGAGAGGACTACACGTCTTCGCCTTGAGAGGACTACACGTCCTCACCATTAGAGGGCTGCACGCCCTCACCTCCAGAGGACTACATGTCCTCGCCTTGAGAGGGCTACACGCCCTCACCTTGGGTACTAGTTACCCTCACCGTTGAGAGGACTACACGTCCTCGCCTTGAGAGGACTACACGTCCTCACCATCAGAGGGTTGCACGCCCTCACCTCCAGAGGACTACATGTCCTCGCCTTGAGAGGGCTACACGTCCTCACCTTGGGTACTAGTTACCCTCACCGTCAGAGGGCTACACGCCCTCACCTTGAAAGGACTACACGTCCTTGCCAGCAGAGGGCTGCACGCCCTCACCTCCAGAGGACTACACCTCCTCACCTTGAGAGGGCTGCACGCCTTCACCTTTAGAGGGCTACGTGTCCTCATTTTCAGTGTGCTCCACATCCACACCTTAAGAGGATTTAAGGTCCTCTGCCCTTAAATGCTTAACCGAGACTTTCACTCCCGGTTAAGGGGCCAGTAGTTTCCTTTTAACGGTTCCTAGGCCACCCCCTGATATTGGAGGAGGGCCAACTGTGCAAGCACAACCAGAAAGGGAGGCTATCACACAGCTACTATGCATACTGGGGCAAGATTTCACCCGTGCCGCTGCAAAGAGAAGAGTGCGGACCATGCGCACCAACATGACCACTCTTACACAGATATAGATGACATTGCTACTTAGCAACATTCTGCCCAGCGACCGCAATGCCAATCTCCCCCTGCGGAAGTATCAGTTGGTCTGTGCCGTCCCGTCATGGGTAAGTATGCATATGGTTCAACTGATTTCTGATACCATTTATTTGTTTGCAGGGATCGCACCCACCAAGACACCCAGTGAACCTGAAGAAGTCCAACAGGGCCCTGGGGTTTCCAGCTCTGGTTACGGGCCTCTATCAGTCCTACAGGGTGCCCGTACCCCCCCGGCAAGGTCACGTCATCATAGGTAAGTATGCACATCGCTCAACTGATTTCTGATTTCATCTATTGTTTGCAGGGATCGCGACTGCAAGACACCTAGTGGACCCGAAGAAGTCCAACAGGGTCTTGGAATTGTCAAGCTCTAATTACGGGTCTCTGTCAGTTCTACGGAGTACCTATCACCTCCAGCAAGGGCATCAGGCCCCCTACTAATCGAGCTTTCATCAAGAAGTACTGCGCCCCAGACAGGCGCAGGGCGAAACACCACAACAGCCTGGCGATGGCCGGCAGCGGGCAACAGACGCACCGCCATCACCTCTAGAGTTCACCTCTGCTCATCCACAAAAAGGTTTGAGTATTGCCTACACCACATGGCCGACCAATAGGCGACCAAGTCCAAAGCCAAAGGTAAGCAAAGTACTAGGTCAGTGACCGACAAGTCATAAGGCGTCCAGCTCAAGACGTTAAAGAAGCGCTACTAGGAGGCAACCTAGTACCTTTTAAATTTCTGCCTGCTATTTGATCACTTTTTATAGTAGGACGCACCTAGTTGCTCATGATCTTGGGAATTTAAATAAAACAAGTGCAAGCTCGGAAGGTAGTCATACCTTACAAAACATATATATGTATGTTTAGGTAGTGAAAATACCTTAGATATGCATGTATGTAAACAAAAAAACACTTCACAAAATATATATATGTATGTTTAGGTAGAAAGATACCTTAGATATGCATGTATGTAAACAAAAAATACTTCACAAAATATATATGTATGTTTAGGTAGAAAGATACCTTGGATATGCATGTATATAGCAAAAATACCTTACAAAACATATATATGTATGTTTAGGTAGCAAGATACCTTGGATATGCATGTATATAGCAAAATACCTCATGAAAAAAAAAAAGAGAAGAAAAAAAAACAAACAAGAAAAAGAAATAAACAAATAAAAAAAAGAAGAAAAAAAGAGAGAAAAAAGAAAAATAAGTTGTTTAGCTGAAAAACCGATATGCTTTTGAAAAGAGATGACTTCCAACTTTTATTTGAAAAAATTCACTGATCATAACTAGTTTTTGAAAAAATGTGTATACACCTGAAAGGTGAATGCTGTGAAAATTTTCTCGGACGCCCGAAATGGACTTGGATGAATGCACAAATGGATAAAAGAACATATTTTGGAAACATTGGGTTGACTAAAATAGAGGAAATGAATCCTGAGCCCTAGCATCACATGACCATAAAAATTTGACACTTGAGTGTCCGCATAGGTGCATGCATGACCAGTTTTGCATAAAGTTTCCAAATCATCATTTTTGCATTTGTGTCATGGAAATAATGTGGGGCACCCCTTTTATCCTTGAGCCAAACCAAACCCCGACATGTATCATGTCTAGCCATTCTACAAACCTTGATCCAAAATCATGACTCACTATAATCCTTACCCTCGGAAGCAAAAAAGGAAAGAAGGAAAATTTCCAATCAAAGAGAAAGCAAAAAGAAAAGAAAGGAAATTCCCAATCAAAAAGTGGGAGAAAGCAAAAAGAAAAGAAAGGAAATTCCCAATCAAAGAGTGGGAGAAAGCAAAAAGAAAAGAAAGAAAATTCCCAATCAAAGAATGGGAGAAAGTAAAAAAGGAAGAAGAAGAAGGAAAGAAAGCTCCTGATCGGGGATCTAAGGAAAAACAGAAGGAATATGCAGAGAGGTCTTTGGACCGGACAATATCTGAACAATACAGAATTGTCACCAAATGAACGAAAAAAGAAGGAAAGGGAACCACGACCTAAAATAGTCTTCTCCCTTTGATTACCAACCAAAATCCCGTGCGCTAGCGACTTTTTTTTCTCGCTCCGCACTAAACAGAAAAAGCCAGAAAAATCAAAAGCCAAAAACACACAAAAGCCGAAAAAAAAACCCACCAAAAGAACCCATTCCCAAGGGAAGTCCTATTGATCCATGATCACACATGTAATTTTTGATTTGATAGGAAATAATTTGCAAAGTTAAGTCATGACATATCTATGGTTCGGAATTAGGATAAAACACTTACCTGTGCGAGATTGATACACTTTGAGTGGATTTCTTCTATTTTTGTCAAACCCAGTGTTTCCTCTAAATGGTCATTTAGAAACAAAATGCTAACATCCAAAATCTCATATAAGGTTATGGGGGGATTTCATCAGCAGACTCTCCTTCCCGGGTAAACGCATTGTTTTTCACTCAAAAAAGCGTATGCTACTCTAATCAGTTGGAATATTTATCTCTTTACTAAAGCATGTTTGCATTTTAGTAAAGAAAACACCGAGACTTTTTCAAGTATCACAAGTTATCAAGAACTACGTAGGTCTGAGTTCCTCATGGGAGGATACGTAGGAGCAAAAGCCTCGCTTTTGTCGACCGCGCCGTTTTCTGTTACCATGACCCAAGAGCTGGTAGCCCGCGGAGACACCTTACGGTTATCCGCACCTCGTCATTCAGTGACCCCAAGTGTGATTCACGAGCAGAGACCAATATGGTCATCTGCGCCCTTTCCGGAGATGTCAGCATTTTCCGATGGAGACTTTTCAAGTCTCACAAGTTATCAAGAACTACGTAGGTCTGAATTCCTCATTGGAGGATACGTAGGAGCAAGAGCCTTGCTTTTGTCGGCCGCCCCATAATCTTTGTCATACTGACCCTGAGGTCATGTGACATGCACCCTTGTATCATCCAGAGGCGGCGGGCCCGATGATACGCGGAGATACCTTACGGTTATCCGCACCCTTTTGTCATCCAGAGGCGGCGGGCCCGATGACAAGCAGAGACCAAGTTTGGTCATTCTGCACCCTTGTATCATCCAGAGGCGGCGGGCCCGATGATACGCGGAGATACCTTACGGTTATCCGCACCCTTTTGTCATCCAGAGGCGGCGGGCCCGATGACAAGCAGAGACCAAGTTTGGTCATTCTGCACCCTTGTATCATTCAGAGGCGGCGGGCCCGATGATACGCGGAGATACCTTACGGTTATCCGCACCCTTTTGTCATCCAGAGGCGGCGGGCCCGATGACAAGCAGAGACCAAGTTTGGTCATTCTGCACCCTTGTATCATCCAGAGGCGGCGGGCCCGATGATACGCGGAGATACCTTACGGTTATCCGCACCCTTTTGTCATCCAGAGGCGGCGGGCCCGATGACAGGCAGAGACCAAGTTTGGTCATTCTGCACCCTTGTATCATCCAGAGGCGGCGGGCCCGATGATACGCGGAGATACCTTACGGTTATCCGCACCCTTTTGTCATCCAGAGGCGGCGGGCCCGATGACAAGCAGAGACCAAGTTTGGTCATTCTGCACCCTTGTATCATCCAGAGGCGGCGGGCCCGATGATACGCGGAGATACCTTACGGTTATCCGCACCCTTTTGTCATCCAGAGGCGGCGGGCCCGATGACAAGCAGAGACCAAGTTTGGTCATTCTGCACCCTTGTATCATCCAGAGGCGGCGGGCCCGATGATACGCGGAGATACCTTACGGTTATCCGCACCCTTTTGTCATCCAGAGGCGGCGGGCCCGATGACAAGCAGAGACCAAGTTTGGTCATTCTGCACCCTTGTATCATCCAGAGGCGGCGGGCCCGATGATACGCGGAGATACCTTACGGTTATCCGCACCCTTTTGTCATCCAGAGGCGGCGGGCCCGATGACAAGCAGAGACCAAGTTTGGTCATTCTGCACCCTTGTATCATCCAGAGGCGGCGGGCCCGATGATACGCGGAGATACCTTACGGTTATCCGCACCCTTTTGTCATCCAGAGGCGGCGGGCCCAATGACAGGCAGAGACCAAGTTTGGTCATTCTGCACCCTTGTATCATCTAGAGGCGGCGGGCCCGATGATACGCGGAGATACCTTACGGTTATCCGCACCCTTTTGTCATCCAGAGGCGGCGGGCCCGATGACAAGCAGAGACCAAATTTGGTCATTCTGCACCCTTGTATCATCCAGAGGCGGCGGGTCCGATGATACGCGGAAATACCCGAGTGGTTATCCGTATAAACATTCTTTTGCTATCTGTAAGACAGAACGCTTGATAGCATGCAGAGGCTGACATAGTCTTCTGCACCTTTTGTTCCTCCGGGAACAACAAGTCATTTACATGCGGAAATTTCATGGTCACCCGCGACTCTCGTCAACCGAGAGGAGCGAAATTAGTGTCATACACTAATTTTCGTCCGGGTACCTTTGCTTGATGACATGCGACCTTTCTTTGGTCCTTGTGAGGTGCTTGGCACCCATCGTTAGGCAATTTGTGAAAATCCGGGAACGACAAGTCATGGTCACCCGCGACTCTCGTCAACCGAGAGGAGCGAAATTAGTGTCATACACTAATTTTCGTCCGGGTACCTTTGCTTGATGACATGCGACCTTTCTTTGGTCCTTGTGAGGTGCTTGGCACCCATCATTAGGCAATTTGTGAAAATCCGGGAACAACAAGTCATTTGCATGTGGAGATTTTATGGTCACCCGCGACTCTCGTCAAATCGAGAGGAACAAAATTAGTGTCTTATCTTTACTTTCCTTTTATCTCCAATAAAAGACAAGTAAAGAGGGGCAACTGTCATACCCTAATTTCGTCCGGGGACCTTTGCTTGATGACATGCGACCTTTCTTTGGTCCTTGTGAGGTGCTTGGCATCCATCATTGGGCAATTTGTGAAATTCCAGGACATGCCGAAAAACCAAAAAAAATATATTGATGCACAATCCGTAAGTTTCCGTGACACACCGGAAATAAAATGGAAGCATCGTTGCATAATTAAGTGAGATTCCGTAACATTCCGTAAGTCAAGAAGGGGATGATTATGTAATCCGCAAGGTTCCGTAACATTACGGAAAGAAAACAAGTATCGTTACGAGATTCGTAAGTTTCCGTAACTTTACGAAAAAAGAATCACCAAAAAAGGTAAGGGGGGTGAACTTATCAAGATAGGGGTGTAAATAGAAATTCAAATCTAGGCCCTTGAACATTTTGGAAGTTGGGTTGCTTAAGGAGGAAGCAACTGGGCGGCAAGCTCCTCCACGTTTTTGAAAAATGGTTTTCGGGGCTTCCGCGGCTTCCGTAATACTTCCGTAAAATTTCCGAAAACTTTGGGTAAGCATATTCCACTTAACATTGGTGAAAGGGAAGAGAAAAAAGATGAAAATCAAATTCAAAAATAGTTCCGTAAGGCTTCCGTAACTTTTCCGTAAAATACGAAAAGGGGGGTGAACTTAGTAATTCGGGTGCGCTTAGAAATCTTCTTCATTAAGTCTTTGGGCGGCAAGCACCTCCCTTTTTTTCTATAAATAGGGGAGGGGGGAGCTGTTTCAAAATGTTCAAGACCCCTTTGGTTATGCATTTCGGCTATTTTGGGCAAAAAACACGTTTTCGTGAAGAAAAATCAAGTCGAAGTACTTCCGTAACGCTTCCGTAAGCGATTCTGTGGAAATTTTTCATCGTTCTTCGTCGTTCTTCACCGTTCTTCATCCGTTCTTTGTTCGTTCTTCGTTCTTCAACGGGTAAGTTTTCGAATCCGAGACTTTCAATTCATTTCTTGTTTTGTGTACTTTCACTTTAATTTCGTTTACTTTCAGTTTTCTTTTCTTTAGTTTTTAACGTGCTTTAACCATTTATTTAAGCCGTTTTCTCGTCTAATAAATGATAAAATGAATTTCAACCGATCATTTGTGTTGTAATCTCATTTAATCACTGTTAAAACGAAATCTAACCGATCGTTCACGCTATAACCTCGGTTAAACCAAAAAAAGTAAAATAATAATAAAATAATCAAAATATCTTGAAAAATAATAATAAAATAATCAAAATATCTTTGAATAAAATAATAAAAAAAATCAATCGGACGTTTTTCTTTGGAAGTTTCCTTGAATGAATTGATTAATAACCAAAGTGAAACTAAGACTAAAATCAACTCACAAATCAAGTTTTTTTCCGAAAAATCACTAAAAACCGTTTTAAGGTCCAACGCCTTAAACGGTCCTCTTTGCTTTTATCGGTTAACATGGACCGTTCAAAAGCATAAAATCAACATGTGACTTTACCGCTTTTGCAAGAACTACGTAGGTCTGATTTCCTCATCGCAATTGAGGATACGTAGGAGCAAAAGCCCCGCTTTTGTCGACCACCCCAAGAGATCATTAATGGTCCAAATGCCTTAACGTTTCTCTCCTTTCAAAAACAAGAGATCGTTAATGGTCCAATGCCTTAACGTTTCTCTCCTTTCAAAATCAAAAGACCGTTTAATGGTCCAACACCTTAAATGACCTTTTGTTCAAATAAAAAACATATTTTGCAAAAAAGACAAAAAACAAACTTAAACCAAACACTTTGTTCCGAAAGAACTACGTAGGTCTGATTTCCTCATCGCAAATTGAGGAATACGTAGGAGCAAAGGGAAACACCCTTGTCGACCACTAAAAGAGAAAAAATATAAAAAGGGTATAAAGGATATAAGGACATAAAAGGGAACGTAAAAATCAAAGTCATGTTTGCACATTCGATTAAAGGCTGCCGTCCCTTGTGACGGACGTGTGGGGTGCTAATACCTTCCCCGCGCGTAAATACAACTCCCGAACCTTTCACTTAAAAGTTCGTAGATCGCGTCTTTTCCGGTTTTTCCGACGTTTTCCTCAAATAAACGTTGGTGGCGACTCCGCGCGTATTCCTTTCGTGGAACACGCATCCCACGAGTCTCGCGTCGCCCTCCCGTTGAAGGGTAGGTTGCGACACCTAGGATCTCTACTTTTCGCATTTTTCGATTCCGTTTTGCGCTTTTATTCATCACCAACAAGTAAGTATTCCATCCCTAAGCTTTCTAGCTTTTCATTGGTGTATTTTGATCTCCTTTTGGTGCTCTAAATTGTGGGAATGTGCTCAAATATGTGGGGCAATTTTGGTTTGTTTTCTTGCCTGATTGGGTTGAATTGGGGGTTTGTATGAGATGGCCCTAGGCCTATAATGCATTTTGAAGCAATGGGACATGCCACATTGTCCCCGTTCTCTAGCTATTGATGCCTAAACGCGCGCCCGCCAAGTGTTCGGTAAAATGCCTCAATGGCATTAGCGCGTGATTTTTGTAGGGAAACAACCTATGGGACAATTAGGTCTGCACATGTTTTCTATTTTTTGGGGGCATATATTCAGTTTCGTAAGGGCTAGAGTAATTTCCCCCCATATATACTAGGCCTAGGAACCAAAGTTTTTATGCAAGAGAACACAAGAGTGGGTGCATATTGGGTAAAGTTACCCTTTTTGGCCAGCAATCAGCTATGAGCCACGCTACAATAATTTCCCTACGCCTAGATGTTTAGGAATTTTGTTCATCATAAATGAGTAGGTTTAGAATAGGTAGCAAAATACCTTTGGCAATTTACACTTTGGGGCGTGGTAGCAAAATACTTGGGTGTATGTACATGTAATTTTTGGTAGTCAAAATGTCTCACAAAAAATATATATATGTTGCATTTTATGTAATGAAAATACCTTACAGAGATACTTTTTAACTTGAATGCCATTTTAGTCAACAAAAGAAAATATACTTGAATTTGCGTGCGGCTTTAGGTAGCAAAAACACTTGAATAAAGCATGAAATGTAGCACCTTATTGTGTAGGTAGCCAAGATTCATCATGAAGTTTGTGTATGTATAGGTATTAGAAATACCAGAATGTGCACGTATGCAATTTTTGATAGCCAAAGTGCTTTGAGTATGCATGTATGTAAATTTAGCAAAGGAAATGCATGTGATGTAGGTAGCAAATACGCCTTGGAAGTACATATAAGTGATCTAGGTAACGAAGGTGCCTTGATTGTGCATGGGTGCATTTTTCTTAGTTAGAAGAATATCTTGTGCGAGTGAATGTTCGTAAGGAAGTATGTGCATAAGTTTGCTCTAAATTTACATTGATGTTTGTGTTTATTGGAGGAGGTTGTATGCCATTTTTGTTTTAAGAGTAGCTTTTCTTGGTAAAACTAACTTTCCAAATGTTTGCCTTCGCAGGAAATGGCCTCGAGGAAGCTTGCCTCAAAGAGGTCCAGGAAGGATAAGGCGGCCGAAGGAACTAGTTCCGCTCCTGAGTATGACAGTCACCGCTTTAGGAGCGCTGTACACCAGCAGCGCTTCGAGGCCATCAAGGGATGGTCATTTCTCCGGGAGCGATGCGTCCAGCTCAGGGACGATGAGTATACCGATTTCCAGGAAGAAATAGGTCGCCGGCGGTGGACATCACTGGTTACCCCCATGGCCAAGTTTGATCCAGAAATAGTCCTCGAATTTTATGCCAATGCTTGGCCAACAGAGGAGGGCGTGCGTGACATGAGGTCCTGGGTGAGGGGTCAGTGGATCCCGTTTGATGCAGATGTTATCGGCCAGCTCCTGGGATATCCGTTGGTGCTAGAAGAGGGCCAGGAGTGCGAGTATGGCCAGAGGAGGAACCGGTCTGATGGGTTCGATGAGGAGGCCATCGCCCAGTTGCTATTCATACCGGGGCAAGATTTTGCCCGGACTGCTGCCGGAAGACAGGTGCGGATCATGCGCACCAACATGACTACCCTGACTCAGATATGGATGACTTTGCTGCTCAGCAACATCCTGCCCACCGATCATAATTCCGACCTCCCCCTACCGAAGTGTCAGCTGGTGTACGCCATCCTGATGCGGATGAGCATCCAAGTGGCTCAGTTAATCGCTGATGCCATCTATATTTTTGCAGGTATGGCGCCTACCAGGCACCTTTGAATCCAGATAAGTCCAACAGGGCCCTGGGATTTCCCGCACTGATCACAGGACTCTGCCAGTCGTTCAGAGTCCCCGTGGCACCTACCAAGGTGATTCGGCCGCCCATCACCCGGGCTTTTATTGAGAAGTACTGCACCTAGAGACAGGCTCAGGGTGATGCTCCGCAGGCCGTAGACGCGCCGCCACCTCATCAAGCTGGCCAGGCTGGATCGTTTGATACGGAGCGGTATTTGCGGCATTTGGTTCGCCAGCAGGCAGCCAACCACCGGGCACATGTACAAACCCATGATTGTCTTTACCAGCTGAGCCTCAGCATGCAGAGTCAGGGCTTCACTTCTTTTTCATGCCCTACTCCAGACCAGTTCAGGGCAAAGGTCGCATGGCCCGGGGATTGGCCCGAGGCCCAAGCAGGAGAGGCGCCCCCAGAGGTTCCCGGCGATGGAGAGGAGGCCCACGAGGATGAGGAGATGGCCAATTTGCTTGACTTCTTGGGAAGGAGTGGAGCTACATGACTGGGAGATCCCCAGATTCATGTTTTCTTTCATATTTCTTTTATCATTTTTATGTTATGAGAGACTAATGTTTGTTTTTGTTGTTTCAATTGTCATTTGTACAACGCATACATTTTTGTTTGGATTGTTGCATTAGTGTTTATATCGTTACTATCAATGATGTTTGGAATTCAGGAACCGTGTAGAGTTTTTCGTTTAGGAACATCGTCCAAAAAAATAAAACAAACAAAATCATGATAAAAATAATAAAAAAGGGAGGAAAGAGAGAGCAAGTAAGGAGAAAAAGAAGGAAAATAGAAGATAAAGAACCAACATGTTTTTGAAAGAGATGATTTCCGACTTTTGATTGAAAGAAAAATTCGCCGATCATAGCTAGTTTTTGAAAAAAAATGTGTGTACACCCGAAGGGTGAACGCTGTAAAATTTCTCCGGACGCCCAAAATGGACTCGGATGAATGCACAAATGGATAAAAGAACATATTTTGGAAACATTGGGTTGACTAAAATAGAGGAAATGAATCCTGAGTCCTAGCATCACATGACCATAAAAATTTGACACTTGAGTGTCCACATAGGTGCATACATGACCAGTTTTGCATAAAGTTTCCAAATCATCATTTTTGCATTTGTGTCATGGAAATAATGTGGGGCATCCCTTTTTATCCTTGAACCAAACCAAACCCTGACATGTATCATGTCTAGCCGTTCTACGAGCCTTGAGCCAAAATCCTAACTCACCATAAACCTTGACCCAGGGTGAGAATGTCAATCCTTACCCTCGGAAGCAAAAAAGAAGAGAAGGAAAATTTCCAATCAAAGAAAAAAAAGGGAAAGGAAATTCCCAATCAAAGAGTGGGAGAAAGCGAAAAGAAAAGAAAGAAAATTCCCAACCAAAGAATGGGAGAAAGTAAAAGGAAGGAAAGAAAGGTCTTGATCAAGGATCGAAAGAAATCAGAAGAGATGTGCAGAAAGGTCTTTGGACCAGACAATATCTGAACAGTACAGAATTGTCACCAAATAAACAAAAAAGGAAGGAAACGACGACCTGAAAGTGGTCTTCTCCCTTTGATTACCAACCAAAATTCTGTGCGTCAGTGACTTGCTCGCCTCGCGCAAAACAAAAACAGAAAAGGAAAAGGCCAAAAACACACAAAAGCCGAAAAACCCACCAAAAGAACCCATTCCCAAGGGAAATCCTATTGATCCATGATCACGCATGTAATTTTTGATTTGATAGGAAATAATTTGCAAAGTCAAGTCATGACATATCTATGGTTTGGAATTAGGATGAAACACTTACCTGTGCGAGATTGATACACTTTGAGTGATTTTCTTCTATTTTGGTCGAACCCGGTGTTTCCTTTAAATGGTCATTTAGAAACGAAATGCTAAACATCCAAAATCTCATTTGTGGTTATGAGAAAATTTCATCAGCAGATTCTCCTTCCCCGGTAGACACATTATTTTTTGTCCGAAAAGCATATGTTGATCTGATTAGTTGGAAGTTTTATCTCTTTACTAAAGCACGTTCGCATTTTAGCAAAGAAAACATCGAGACTATTTCTAGTCTCACAAGTTATCCAGAACTACGTAGGTCTGAGTTCCTCATTTGGGGATACGTAGGAGCAAGAGCCTCGTTTTTGTCGACCACACCGCTTTTTGTTACCGTGACCCAAGAGCTGGTAGCCCGTGGAGACACCTTACGGTTATCCGCACCTCGTCATTCAGTGACCCCAAGTGTGATTGACGAGCAGAGGCCAATGTGGTCATCTGCGCCCTTTCAGGAGATGTCAGCATCTTCCGATGGAGACTTTTTCAAGTCTCACAAGTTATCTAGAACTACGTAGGTCTGAGTTCCTCATTGAGGATACGTAGGAGCAAGAGCCTTGCTTTTGTCGGCCGCCCCACAATCTCTGTCATACTGACCCTGAGGTCATGTGACATGCGGAGACAAATTATGGTCATTCCGCACACCTTTTTGCCATTCAGACACAGTCGTGTCCGATGGCACGCAGAGACAAATTATGGTCATTCTGCGCCCTTTTGTCATCCAGAGGCGGCGGGCCCGATGACATGCGGAGACAAATTATGGTCATTCCGCACACCTTTTTGCCATTCAGACACAATTGTGTTCGATGGCACGCAGAGACAAATTATGGTCATTCTGCACCCTTTTGTCATCCAGAGGCGGCGGGCCCGATGACATGCGGAGACAAATTATGGTCATTCTGCACACCTTTTTTCCATTCAGACACAGTTGTGTCCGATGGCACGCAGAGACAAATTATGGTCATTCTGTGCCCTTTTTTCATCCAGAGGCGGCGAGCCCGATGACATGCGGAGACAAATTATGGTCATTCCGCACACCTTTTTGCCATTCAGACACAGTTGTGTCCGATGGCACGCAGAGACAAATTATGGTCATTCTGCGCCCTTTTGTCATCCAGAGGCGGCGGGTCCGATGACATGTGTAGACAAATTATGGTCATTCCGCACACCTTTTTGCCATTCAGACACAGTTGTGTTCGATGGCACGCAGAGACAAATTATGGTCATTCTGCGCCCTTTTGTCATCCAGAGGCGGCGGGCCCGATGACATGCAGAGACAAATTATGGTCATTCCGCACACCTTTTTGCCATTCAGACACAGTTGTGTCCGATGGCACGCAGAGACAAATTATGGTCATTCTGCGCCCTTTTGTCATCCAGAGGCGGCGGGCCCGATGACATGTAGAGACAAATTATGGTCATTCCGCACACCTTTTTGCCATTCAGACACAGTTGTGTCCGATGGCACGCAGAGACAAATTATGGTCATTCTGCGCCCTTTTGTCATCCAGAGGCGGCGGGCCCGATGACATGCGGAGACAAATTATGGTCATTCTGCACACCTTTTTGCCATTCAGACACAGTTGTGTCCGATGGCACGCAGAGACAAATTATGGTCTTTCGGCGCCCTTTTTTCATCCAGAGGCAGCGGGCCCGATGACATGCGGAGACAAATTATGGTCATTCCGCACACCTTTTTGCCATTCAGACACAGTTGTGTCCGATGGCACGCAGAGACAAATTATGGTCATTCTGCGCCCTTTTGTCATCCAGAGGCGGCGGGTCCGATGACATGTGGAGACAAATTATGGTCATTCCGCACACCTTTTTGCCATTCAGACACAGTTGTGTTCGATGGCACGCAGAGACAAATTATGGTCATTCTGCGCCCTTTTGTCATCCAGAGGCGGCGGGCCCGATGACATGCGGAGACAAATTATGGTCATTCCGCACACCTTTTTGCCATTCAGACGCAGTTGTGTCCGATGGCACGTAGAGACAAATTATGGTCATTCTGCGCCATTCGTCAATCGCGGTCGACAAGCCCGTTGACACGTGGAGATTTACGTAATCTTCCGCGCTCACAAGATCTGTCATACTGACATTTGAGTCACGCTGACGGGCGGAAATACCTGACTGGTTATCCGTACAAACATTCTTTTGCTATCTGTAAGACAGAACGCTTGATAGCACGCAGAGACTGACATCGTCTTCTGCACCTTTTGTTCCCCCGGGGACATCAAGTCATTTATATGCGGAGGTATTTTATGGTCTCCCGCGACTCTCGTCAACCGAGAGGAATGAAATTAGTGTCTTATCTTTACTTCCCTTTTATCTTCAATAAAAGACAAGTAAAGAGGGGCAACTGTCATACCCTAATTTCGTCCGGGGACCTTTGCTTGATGACATGCAACTTTTGTTTGGTCCTTGTGAGGTGCTTGGCACCCATCATTAGGCAATTTGTGAAATTCCGGGACATGCCGGAAAACAAAAGAAAATATTGATGCACAATCCGTAAGGTTCCGTGACACACCGGAAATCAAATGGAAGCATCGTTTCACAATTAGTGAGGTTCCGTAACATTCCATAAGTCAAAAAAGGGGATGATTATGTAATCCGCAAGGTTCCGAAACATTACGGAAAGAAAACAAGTATCGTTACGAAATTCGTAAGTTTCCGTAACTTTACGAAAAAAGAATCACCAAAAAAAAGGCAACCAAGCCCACTTGGGCCCTCCAGAAGATTCCTCCAGAAGGCTGTTGCTTCTGGAGGAAGCAACCCTGCTCGCCTGGGCGAGCTGGGTGGCAAGCTTCTCCCCCAATTTTCTATAAATAGGGGGAGAAGTGAAGTAGAAAAGGGTTCAGCCCCTTTGGCACTTCTCTCTCTTTCGAATTTGCTTAGGAAAATTGTTTCCATGACGAAAATCCAAGCCGAGGCGCTTCCGTAACGTTTCCGTGAGTGATTTCGCGAAGGTTTTCGACCGTTCTTCGACGTTCTTCATTCGTTCTTCATCGTTCTTCAGTCTTCAACGGGTAAGTACCTCAAACCAAGCTTTTCAATTCATTCTATGTACCCGTGGTGGTCCACAGTTGGTTTCATGTATTTTTATTCTCGTTTCATTCACTTTTTATACCCCCTTTTGACGTGCTTAAGCCATTTTATTTAAGTCATTTCTCGCTTAACCTAAAAATAAAATAAATTTCCACCGATCGTTTGAATTGTATTATCCGTTAACTTTGGTTGAAATGAATTCCGACCGATCGGTCGTGCCGCAACCACGTTGGAAACCAAAAAAGAGGTAAATAATAATATAATAATAAAAAATAAAAAAGATACCCCTTTAGTAAAATAAAGCGAAAAATCAATTGGACGTTTTCTCTTTGGGATTTCTCATTCTTAATCGAATTGACTAATAACTAAAGTGAAACTAAGCCTAAAATCAACTCGCCTAGTCAAGCTCGTCCACAAAAATAGGTTTTTGAAGTTTATCATTTCAATTTCTTACTAAGTAAAATGGATCATTTTTAAGGTCCAACGCCTTAAAATGATCACCTTTCAAGTAAAAAAGAATCACTTCATTCACGTATAAAAAAGAACTACGTAGGTCTGATTTCCTCATCGCAATTGAGGAATACATAGGAGCAAAGGGAAACACCCTTGTCGACCACAAAAAGAGAAAAAATATAAAAAGGGTATAAAGGATATAAAGACATAAAAGGGAACGTAAAAATCAAAGTCATGTTTGCACATTCGATTAAAGGCTGTCGTCCCTTGTGACGGACGTGTGGGGTGCTAATACCTTCCCCGTGCGTAAATACAACTCCCGAGCCTTTCACTTAAAAGTTCGTAGATCGCGTCTTTTCCGGTTTTTCCAACATTTTCCTCAAATAAACGTTGGTGGCGACTCCGCGCGTATTCCTTTCGTGGAACACGCATCCCGCGAGTCTCGCGTCGCCCTCACGCCGAAGGGTAGGTTGCGACAGTTGGCGACTCCACTGGGGACTGTTTTTTGAGAGTTAGGCCATTTAATCTTGTGCAAATGTTTTATCATGACTTTCTCCTTTGTTGGTTTCCCTTTATTTTTTATGTTCTTGTGTATATAAACTCTTTATTGCTTTTAGTGCGTTTTAAAATGTATGCATGAGGTAAATACTTATTCATTTGATGCACACAAACACCAACACTATTTGCACACACTGTGAGTTGAAAAAAAAAGGGGGGCCCTATACCCGGGTTCATGGGAACATAAGGAGCGGAGGTGAATCTGTGATCATGCTAGGTCTCCGACTTGCTTGATTACAGTGAACCCTCATCTAGAGCTTTTCTCTTTGAAAACTTATTGTTGCTAGTAGTCCCTACTGCTGCAATATGTTCTTCAAAGGGGATGATACCTCTAGAGACCATCAAGAGAAATATGACCACCTTGGGGGTTATCACTAAAAGCCTAGTTAGCTCTCTCCCTTATAGGTCCCTTAAATAGGGGCACGGAGCAAACACGCTCCGTGCCATATTTCACACTGCCATGCATAAGTATCATATACCATTTTGCTTATATTTTGTGAATATTGTCATACTATGTTGCGCCTTTCGCATGTGCATCACACGCGGGTTCCGTCTTGATCCCCTCCGTAAACAAACCAACGGAGGTTTCGTGTCACCTTCTTAAAAACATACGTTGGGGCACTTTGCTACCCCTAGACGTTGTATCTAAGAAGGAGACAATTCCTCGGGCCCCCGCATTCCTAAATTGCATCTGTGTCATATGCATTCCTTCATGCATTCATCCATTCCACCCATGAGATATCGGAGTTTTGATTTGCACCAGCTTTTTGTCTCACTTTAGTAAGCATGGGGACAAATCCAACCGGCAAGAGGTTTTACCAAGTCAAGGTTAAAAGCCTAGATACCACCAGCATCAAGGAATTAGGGCGGTTGATGGAACCTCTCCAAATGCAAGCCTTCCGCAAGACTTACGGAAAGATCTTAGAGTTGACCATAGCAGAGGTATCCATAGAAGCCATTGCATCACTCACCCAATACTATGACCAGCCTTTGAGATGCTTCACGTTCGGAGACTTCCAATTGGTACCGACCATTGAAGAATTTGAGGAGATTCTAGGATGTCCTCTCGGGGGAAGAAAACCATATCTTTTCTCCGGTTGTCTCCCCTCTTTGAGCAGAATTGCAACTGTGGTCAAGGATTCAGCAAGAGGTTTGGACCGCGTAAAACAAACTCAAAACGGCATAGCGGGCCTACCACGGAAGTACCTAGAAGACAAGGCTAGGGATATGGCAAATCAAGAAGATTGGGTCCCGTTTATGGATGTGTTAGCATTGCTAATCTTTGGGGTCGTCCTCTTTCCAAACGTAGATGGTTTGGTGGACCTAGCCACAATCGACACGTTCCTTGCATACCGTCATAGCAAGGAAAGTCCGGTGGTAGCTGTCTTGGCAGATTTATTTGACACATTTGACCGAAGGTGCGAAAAGAGTAGCACACGGATCATCTGTTGCTTGCCCGCTCTCTGTGTTTGGTTGGTTTCACACCTGTTCCAGCAAGACACGAGGCATCCATGTCCGCTCCAAAGCCATCGCTCGTGTACTGAAAAGAGAAGAATAGATTGGGACCAGCTTTTGGCTGGGATAGGAGGTAGAACAATCAATTGGTTCCCCCGATGGAAGGAAGGAAAGGAGGGAGTCCTTTTCTCATGTGGAGGGTACCCAAACATTCCGTTGATAGGAACGAGGGGTTGTATTAACTACAATCCCGCGCTCGCTATAAGACAACTAGGGTACCCCATGAGGGGAGCACCGGTGGAAGAAAGCATGTCTCCTTTCCTTGTGAGGGATTTTGGCGCGCAAAATTTCAAGGCTATACAAAGAATCCATAAGGCATGGGAAACCCCGTTAAGGAAAGATCAAGAACTTAGGGGCATTCGTAATGGCATCATTGGTGGTTACCATGAATGGCTGAAAGTTCATATACGAGGTTTAGATTGGCTCGCCAAGTTAAAAGTCGTCAGCAAAGAGAGTTTCGAAGCACCGGAAGAGGACGAAGAAGTCCAAGCTCTCAAAAGCGAGTTAGGAAAGGCAAAACTTGCCAAGGAGAAGTTCAAGTTGGCCGCTACACACATCCGGAAAGAGTGTGCCGGATTACGGGAAGAGAATGCAACTACCGCAAGAGCCCTTGAACAAGAGGCCAAGAGGGCTCGCAAGGAAGAGTATGGCCGTAACAAATTTCGCGGAGCTCTGTGGGGTAGCAACAATGAACTCAAGCTGCGAAGGGAAGAGAGGGACCAGTCGCGAGCACATAGCATGGTCTTGAAAGAGGAGTTAGTTGCCTGTTCAAGGTCCAAAAGGAGCTTGTCTCAGTGTTTATGCGAGACGGAGACCAACATGCTAGCTATCATCGCCAAGTACCAAGAAGAGTTAGGTCTAGCCACGGCCCACGAGCATAAGGTCGCGGACGAGTATGCCCAAGTATACGCGGAGAAAGAGGCTAGAGGAAGGGTGATCGACTCTTTACACCAAGGGGCTAGCTATCATTGTGATGTTGGATCTTAAACTCCTTGCACATTTCCCCCATCATCTTGTTATTCAAGTTGGTGCCATTATCCGTGATAATCTTCCTCGGCAAACCATATCGGCAGATGATTTCCCTCTTAATGAATCTGACCACCACACTCCTGGTGACGCTAGCGTACGACGCGGCTTCGACCCAGTTAGTGAAGTAATCGATCGCCACTAGGATGAAACGATGTCCATTTGCAGCTTTGGGCTCTATGTCCCCAATCACATCTATTCCCCACATGGAAAATGGCCACGGTGCGGCCAAGACATTCAGAGGCAAGGGCAGAGCGTTGACATTGTCTGCGAATGTCTAGCATTTGTGACATTTCCTCACATGGAGACAGCAATCGCTCTTCCGGGTACCGGTGGCATAAGCACGGGATGGTTCATGAGACACTGTTTGATCCTTCCAAATGCCTCTTGACAATCCTCGTTCCAGCGGACGGATTGGTTTTTGCGTAAGAGCTTGAACAATGGCTAACAGATAGCGGTGAGTTGTGATATGACTCAGGCAATGTAGTTCAAACGCCCCAAGAAACCTCAGACCTGCCTCTCAGTACATGGTTCTGGCATCTCAAGGATGGCTTTCACCTTTTCGGGGTTCACCTCTATCCCTTTCTGGCTTACGATGAAACCTAGTAATTTCCCTGACTTGACCCCGAAGGTACACTTAGCGAGGTTTAACCTCAACCGATATTTCCTAAGCCTTTCGAACAACTTCCGCAAGTTGACAAGGTGTTCCTCCTCGGTCTTAGACTTGGAAATCATGTCGTCCACATAGACCTCGATTTCTCAGTGCATCATATCGTGGAACAAAGCCACCATAGCCCATTAATAAGTTGCCCCGGCGTTCTTGAGTCCAAAGGACATCACCTTATAGCAGAACGTCCCCCACAAGGTGATGAAGGTAGTCTTTTCCATATCCTCTAGTGCCATCTTTATTTGATTGTAACTGAAGAACCCATCCATGAAGGAAAACATAGCGAAATTGGCCATATTGTCCACAAGGATATCGATGTGCGGCAGAGGAAAATTGTCCTTGGGACTGGCTCGATTCAGGTCCCGATAACCTACGCACATTCGTACCTTCCCATCCTTCTTGGGGACTGGTACAATGTTGGCAACCCATTCTGGGTACCGAGCGTCAAATTGTTTCTTTACCTCTTCTTTTATTTTCAAGGATGTCTCGGGCTTCATCCTCCTCAGCTTTTGTTTAACCGGGGAACACTCAGGATTTAGAGGTAATTTGTGTTGTATGATGTCAGAACTCAAACCGGGCATATCTTGGTATGACCAGGCAAAGATGTCTTGGTAGTCTTTTAGCAGGGCCATCAATTCTTCATGGATGGGTGCGGTCATACCTGTGCCTATCTTTACTTCCTTTTTCCTACTGTCGGTTCCTAAGTCCACTAGTTTCGTCTCTTCTTAATGAGGCCCCATCTCTTGGTCCTCATGGGCGACTATCTTCTCCAACTCCGAGGGAAGTCCCACATCCTCGTCCTCTTCACTCTCCGTCTGACCTGCTTCTTGCTTGAAATCGATGGTCGGGTCCCATGTATTAGTACCTTCAAGGGACTCGTCGTTGGATCTGGCGTTTTAAGCGTAAAGAAATAAACATGCAAATGAATGAGAATGGGTAGAGGAGTAGGAACAGATGAAGAAAGATCTTTATATTATAAATTTAGGAACAAAAGACATAATGCCTTAACAAAAGGAAAATCTAAAGCCTAGGCCCAACCGTAGAGTTTAAAAGCCACAAAGGGTTACATTATGTTGGTCATGTAAATGTCCGGGCGCTCCACCACTCGCCAATTTCCTAGTCGGAAACCAGGAGGGCATGGTCATACCAAATCTGACCCACTCGAAGAGTCATCCTCGCATATCGCAACGACTTGGCCTTTGTGTCCTAGACCCGCACTTATAAAGCTCCTACTGATGTGGCAGGGCGGGCCCCCTTCGATTTGTCGTCCCAATTGTGAACCTTGGCTTCTGCTCTTCCTTCCCGCGACACTTTTCCTTATGTCCGCTTGCGTGGGTTTATAGCCTAATCCAAACTTCTCGCGGTTTCCTTTGGTGCTTACCAGGCTGGTTCTGCTGCCGTTATTCTTGCCTAAACCTATTCCGGGCTCGTAGCCATTCCCTAACATCACCCGAGCCACATTCATTGCCGTATCGGACAGGCAAGGTTGCCCAGAGAGGAAATCTATGGAGGCAATGCTTACTACCTCAAAAGATTGGAAGGTTGTTTCCAATGACTCCTCTGCGGCTTCCACATATGGCATAGAGGACGGGCAACTTACCAAGATGTCTTCCTCCCCCGATACAATGACCAAATGCCCCTCCACTACGAACTTCAGTTTTTGGTGGAGTGTAGAGGGAACGACTCCCACCGAGTGGATCCACAGGCGTCCCAAAAGACAGTTGTAAGCCGGGTTAATATCCATTACTTGGATGGTAACCTGACAGGTATTGGGGCTTATCTGTACAGGGAGGTCGATCTCTCCCCTCACCTCTCGGCGGCTGTCGTCGAAGGCACGGACCACCATGGAACTTGGCCTTAGATGGGAAGCGTTAAATGGAAATTTGTCCAACGTGCTTTTGGGCATTACGTTTAAACTGGAAAAGTTATCGATGAGTACCTTGGCCACGACGTGGTCCATGCATTTGACTAACACATGCAAAGCCCTGTTATGCCCTCTCCCCTCGGCAGGGATTTCTTCTTCATCGAAGGCGAGATTTCTCCAACGTGTTTTTGGGCATTACGTTTAAACTGGAATAGTTATCGATGAGTACCTTGGCCACGACGTGGTCCATGCATTTGACTAACAAATGCAAAGCCCTGTTATGCCCTCTCCCCTCGGCAGGGATTTCTTCTTCAGCGAAGGCGAGATAGTTATTGGCGGTGATGTTGTTGACGAGTCCTCCAAAGCCTTCTACGGAGATGTCTTGGGCTACATGAGCTTCGTTCAAGACCTTTACTAGCAAAGCCCGATGAGGCTCAGAGCTCATGAGCAGTTCCAAAAGAGAGACTCTGGCCAGGGTTTTGTTGAGCTGCTCAATGACCTTAAACTCGCTTTGTTGAATAATGTCGTTGAATTCACCTGCCTCTTCTAGCGATACTTCTTTCTTGCCACAACCATCCTTTTTCTCCAAAAGACCTTTCACTAGAATATTCTCGTTCGGAGTGGGGATCATTTTGTCATTTTGTTCCTCCACCATCTTTTCCTTCCCTTTAAAGCTTGCGGGTTGTGTCGGCAGGTTTGGGGGTGCGAACACGCGACCACTGCAGGTCACACCGCTCAGCCTCGTGATATTGGTTACCTTGGCCGACAACAAGCTGATGTCGGTGGCTTCTTCCTTCCTTTCGCTTGGAGGCGCATACCTCCATGGAACTGCGTGGATGTTTTGGTATGGAAATGGAATAAATTTAACTACCGAGGGGTATCAGGGCGTTTGGGGAGCTACGTCTCTGGTGAAATATATCACTAAAGGCTTAAGCTTTCCAAAACTTCCCTCATCTGCGGACTGCATACATATATGCTGCTCTTCACTCCCCTCATCGCCGACTTCCAGCCGGCCTCGGTCTATCATCTGTTGCAACAAGTCCTCCACTGCTAAACATGTTTCCATGTTATGTAGCTCGTCGGGATGCATCAAATAGGAATCTTCCCCGTGCCCACCGCGGGGAATTACGCCCCCCTTTTCTAGGGACTCGTAGATAAACCTCCTGGGGGTCGTCACGACCTTCAAAAGCTTGGACCTGCGCGGCCTACCCGACTCGACGGCATTAACTGCTCCCCCTCCATGATTGGCGAGTGAGTTCGTTTTTACGTTGGGTCGGTCCTCTTGAAACGTCAGCCATCCAGCGTCTATTAAATGTTGGACCTTGTATTTAAGGGCCAGGCAGCGTTCGGTGGAGTGGCCTAGGGTTTTCCCATGGTATGCGTAGGTTGCGTCAGGGTTATACCACTTTGGGAAAGGAGGCTGGTAGATCTTCCCGGGAGATATCACAACCATCTGGTTGGCGATAAGGGACGGCAAGAGGTCTTTGTACGTCATTGGGATCGGGGTGAATTCTGGAGTTGGCCTCGGGGGAAAGTTCCTTATCGCGTTGGAACCGGCGCCAAAGTGGGCATTGTCGGCCGAGCGAGTTGGGGTTGGAGCCGGAGCTTGGGGGGCCTCCCTCTGGATGGGTGTGGGCGCCCTAGCTTGTACGGGTGCTAAGTTGGGAGAGTCCCCGGCGCGAGCTGAGAAGCTCAGGTGATGTTACACGTACCGATGGGTACCGTGAGAGGTCTGCGGTTGCTTGACCCATGCGGGCGCTGAAGTGACGGCATGGGTATCTCCTTCCTTCCTTTTTGCCTTAGTTGCTCCAATCCTCCTAGCGTTGGTACTTGTGGAAGAGACGTAATCGAAATTCCCTCTCTTCAAACCTACTTCAATTCTTTCCCTGGCGAATACGAAGTCCGCGAAGCTGGAGGGCATGTAGCCCACTAATTTCTCATAGTAAAACACCGGCAAGGTGTCTACCATCATGGTAATCATCTCCCTTTCGACCATGGGAGGGGCCACATGTGCTGCCAGGTCCCTCCACCGCTGAGTGTACTATTTAAAGGACTCACTTTCCTTTTTAACCATGTTCTACAGTTGAGTCTGATCGGGAGCCATATCGGAATTGTACTGATATTGCCTAAGGAAGGCAGTAATCAGATCCTTCCAAGTGCGGATGCAGAAAGCTTCCAGATTAGTGTACCAAATGACCACGGCTCCAGCCAAGCTATCCTGGAAAAAGTGCATCAACAGCTTTTCATCCCTAGAATGCGCCCCCATCTTGCAACAATACATCTTGAGATGGTTCTTAGGACAAGTCATCCCTTTATACCTGTCGAAATCAGGTACCTTGAATTTTGGGGGGATGACGACATCCGGTATTAAGCAAAGATCCGCCATGTCCGCGAACGGATAGTCGCCAAAGCCTTCAACAGCTCTCAATCTCTCTTCGATGAGATCGAGTTTCCTTTTTTCTTTCGCTGCTGGGGGCGGTCCTTCTGTGGAAAAGAATAATGGCTGTGCTGGGAGGTTTCGAGGTTCTCCCGTGAGGTTGGGCTAAGGCAGTGTGTTGGGTGCCAGCCCCTCAACAAGGACCGGGGGGTAGAAATCGATGTCTCCTTGGGCATACTCTCTACGATCCTCGTGAACCTCGTCCGACTGTCAAGGAGGCTCCCCTTCAAGGATGGGGGAAGGGACATGACCCGCATCATCATGCATGACTGGTGACGTGTAATTAGGTGGTAATCCATAAGGGTAAGCCACTCGGTTGTATCCCAAATGGGGGTTGCTGATGTGCCCAGTGTGTTTCTTTCTCGTCCTACCATGTTTGGGAGAGGATGGTGCGCGGTAGCTGGGAGAGTTGGGTCTGCTTCAGCAGCCGAACTAATAGCGGCAGCAATGGCCACGTTATTCTCCATGAGTTGTCTCATTCCTAACATGGCACCCATCATGGAAGCCATTTGCTCTTTCAAAAACGACATGTCGGCTTTCATCTGTTCCTGTATCTCCTCTTGGTCACCCATCGTCTTTGATTTGGATCTGGTGCGATAGGGATGCCTGGGGGCACGTTTAGTTATGGCGTTTTTCCTAAAAACCAAACGTGAAAAGTACGTAAAAAATTGAATGCATGCTAGAGATAAAATGCGGGAGTGATTTGATTCGCACTGATTTTTGGAGTAAAAACGTGGGATAAACTCATTTTGTTCAGAAAGTTATAACTAGTTAAGATCTGAGTGACAATACAAACTTCCTAGCGGTTTCTAATTATATGGGCCATTAAGTCTATCATATGCTGACAATAGCTGAGAAGTCCGTGGATCTCCTCGGGGGCGGAGTAGGTGTCCGCCATTGCTTTGGCCTTGGCTAACAATCGGGGAAATTCTTGACTCCCATTCAAAGTAAGAGCAAATCGGTCCATCCACATTGTCGCCTCTTGATGTAATGAGTCGATCACCCTTCCTCTAGCCTCCATTTCCGCGTACACTCAAGCATACTCGTCTGCCCCTTTGTGCTCATGGGTCGTGGCTAGATTTAATTCTTCTTGGTACTTGCTGACAATGGCTAACATGTTGGTCTCTGTCTCGCATAAACACTGAGACAAGCTTCTCTTGGACCTTAGGCAAACCTTTAACTCATCCTTCAAGATCAAACTGTCTACTCGTGATTGGTCCCTTTCCTCTCTCCAGAGCTTAAGCTCGTTGTTACTGCCCCACAAAGCCCCTCGAAATTTGTTTCAGCCGTGTTCTTCCCTACGAGCCCTTTTGGTCTCTTGTTCCAAGGCCTTGGTGGTAGCTATATTTACATCTCTCAGTTCGGCATTCTCTTTTCGGATCTTGAAAGCTGCTGATTTGAACCTTTCTTTGACTATTTGGGCTTGCTCAAGTCCTGCCCTAAGGGCCTGCACCTCTTCGTCTTCCTCCGGTGCCTCAACTTCCTCCTCTTTAGTGGTTCTCAAACTCGGGAGCCAATCCAAACCTTGCATGTGGGCTTTTAACCACTTACGGTAGCCGCCGATGGGCCCGTTGTTACTGCCTCTGAGTTCTTTGTCCTTCTTTTGCACCATCTCCCACGCCTTGCAGACCTTCTAAAGTGCCTCCACATTGGTCTTATTGAAACCTCGTGCAATAATAGGCGCAAGCTCTTCCTCTAATGGTGCCCCTCTCATAGGGTAGCCAAGTTGTCTTATAGCAAGAACGGGATTGTAACTGATGCAACCCCTTGTCCACATCAAGGGAACATTTGGAAATCCTCCGCACGAAATAAGAATCCCAGTTCTTCCTTCTTTCCATCGAGGGATCCAGTTGACAGACGCTCCTTCTTTACTTGCTAAGAGTCGGTCCCAATTTGCCCCTCTTTTCTCTGTGCATGAACGGTGGCTTTCTAGCGGGCAAGCATGCCTCACCTCTTGGCGAAAAAGGTGTGAAACCAACCATACATAGAGGGCCAGAGTACAGCAAACAATCCTTGTACTGCTCTTCTCACATCTTTGGTCGAAGGTGTCATATAGATCGACTAGTATAGTGACAACCGGGCTTTCCTTGCTGTCATGATAGGCGAGGAAAGCGTCGATCGCTGCCAGGTCGACCAACCCATCTACATTTGGAAAGAGGACCCCCCTGAAGATCAAAAGTGCGAGGATGTCTATGAACGGGGCCCATTCACCTCTACCTGCCAAGATTCTTACTTTTGCCTCCAAAAATTTTCTCGGTATTCCAACCACCCCATTTTTGACTTGCTTTCTGTGGTCTAATTCCTGCGCCGAGATTTGGACTATCTTAGAAATTCTAGCTAATGAGGGATAGAACCCTGAGAAGAGGTATGGTCTCCTTCCCCCTAGAGGACATCCTAGGATCTATAGAAATTCTTCCACCATGGGTAATAGCTGGAAGTCCCCAAAAGTGAAGCATCTCAACGGCTGGTCATAATACTGGGTGAGGGAGGCAATGGCCTCTGTGGAGACTTCTGCCATGGCTAGGTCCCAGATTTTACCGTAAGCTTTGCGAAAAGCTTGTCGCTGGAGCTGACCCATCAACTGCCCTAACTCTTTTAGACTGGTGATTCCTAGGCTCTTGACCTTGACTTGGTAGAACCTCTTTTTAAGCGAAGGCGTTTGATTTGACCCCATGTTTTACTAAAGTGAAACAAACCCAGTGCGAATCAAAACTCTGGCATCTATCATGGGTGGAATGAATGAATGCATGAAGAAATGCATATGACACAGATGCAATTTATGAATACGGGAGCCCGGGAAATTGTCCCCTTCTTACATACAATGTTTGGGCGGCATGGCGCCCAACATATGTATTTAAGAAGGCGACGCGGACCCTCCGTCGGTTTGACAAAGTGAGGGGATCAAGACTGAACACGTGCATGATGCATATGGGAAGGGCACAACACGGGGATGTACATAATACGGAAATATCCACAAACAAATATAAGCAAATAGGTACATGACACTTAGGACTACATGCATAGCAGTGTAAAGAGTGGCACGCAACGTATTTGCTCCATGCCCCTATTTTAGGGACCTACATGGGAGGGAGCTAAAAGGGCTTTTAGTGATAATTCCCAAGGTGGTCATATCTCTCTTGATGGTCTCTAAAGGTATCATCCCCTTCGAAGAACATATTGCGGCAGTAGGCACTACTAGCAACAATATGTTATCAAAGAGAAAAACTCTAGATGAGGGTTCACTGTAATCAAGCAAGTCGAAGACCTAGCATGACCACAGATTTACCTCCACTCCTTATGTTCCCATGGACCCGGGTATAGGGCCCCTTTTCAACTCACCGTGTGTGCAAATAGTGTTGGTGTTTGTGTGCATCAAATGAATAAATATTTACCTCATGTATACATTTTAAAACACACTAAAAGCATCAAGAGAGTTTATATATACAAGAACATAAGGAAAAAAAGACAAAGAAAAAGAACAAAAGGGAAGTCATGGTAAGGAAAACACATTGATTGATTGGCCTAACTCTCTAACAAAGGTCCCCAGTGGAGTCACCAACTATCGCAACCTACCCTTCAGCGGAAGAGCGACGCGAGACTCACGGGTGCGTCTTCCAAGGAAGGAAACGCGCGGAGTCACCACCAACGTTTATTAAAGGAAAACGTCGGAAAAACCGGAAAAGGCGTGGTCTACGAACTTTAAGTGTGAAAGGTTCGGGAGTTGTATTTACGCACAGGGAAGGTATTAGCACCCCACACGTCTGTCACAAGGGACGGAAGCCTTTTATCAAGTGTGCAAATATGACTTCAATTTGTTTTATCTTCCCTTTTTTACGCTTTTTATGTCTTTTTATGCCTTTTGTATTTTTTATCTTTTTGTGGTCGACAAGGGTGTTTCCCTTGCTCCTACGTATTCTTCAATTGTGATAAGGAAATCAGGCCTACATAGTTCTTTGAGAACTGAACGTTGGTTAAGTTGTTTTTATTCTTTTTTGCAAGATATATTTTTGATTGAATAAAAGGTCATTTAAGGCGTTTGACCATGAAACGATCTTTCGATTCTTTTGAAAAGAGAGAAAACATTAAGGCATTGGACCATTAATGATCTCTTGGTTTTTTGAAAGAAGTGACAAAGCTATGTGTTGATTTTAGGCTTTTAAAAATCCACGTTTAACCAATAAAAGCGGAAAGGACCATTTCAAGGCGTTGGACCTTTAAAAATGGTTTTTTGGGTGATGACAAAAGCTTGATTTATGAATTGATTTTAGCTTTAGTTTCACTTTGCTTATTAGTCAATTCGATTAAGAAAGAAAATCTCAAAGAAAAGTGTCCGATTGATTTTTTTTATTATTTTATTTAAAGATATTTTTTTATTATTATATTATTATTTTGCCTCTTTTTGGTTTTAAACGTGGTTACGACGTGAAAGATCGGTTGGATTTTATTCTAACAGAAATTAAAAGATGTTACAACTCAAATGATCGGTGGAAATTTATTTTATTTTATAATTAGGCGAGAAAATGACTTAAATAAATGACTAAAGCACGTCAAAAGTGGGTACGGAAAGTAAATGAAATAAAAATAAAAGCACGCGAAACAAATCGGGACCACTAAGGGTACATAAAATGAATTGAAAGGTTCGATTTCGGGAACTTACCGGTTGAAGACCGAAGAACGAACGAAGAACGATGAAGAACGGTGGAAAATCTTCACGAAATCACCCATGGAAACGTCTTGGAAGCGTTACGGAAGCGCCTCGGCTTGGATTTTCTTCACGGAAACAATTTTTTTCACTAATTTTAAGTGAATCTCAGATATCAGGAGGGTTGAACGAATTTGTTCTGCCCTCATTCCCCTATTTATAGGGAAAAAGAGGGAGGTGGTTGTCGCCCAGCTCGCCCAAGCGAGCTGGGTTGCTTCCACCAGAAGGCACCGCCTTTTGTTGGAACATCCTGGAAGGCCCAAGTGGGCCTGATTGCTATTTGTACACCCCTGTTTCCTAAATACACCCCCCTCTGCCCTTTTTTGCTGATTCTTTTTTCGTAACGTTAAGGAACTTTACGAATTACGTAACAATACTTGTTTTCTTTCCGTAATGTCCTGAAATCTTACGGATTACGCAATTGTTTCCTCTTTGGCTTCTGGAATGTTACGGAACTTTATGGATTGCGCATTGATGCTTCCTTTCGACTCCCGACATGTCGCGAAACTTCACGGATTGCCTAACAATGGGTGTCAAGTTCCTCAAAGTGGTCAAGTGAAGGTCGCATCCCAACAAACAGATGGTCCCCGAACGAAATTAGGGTATGACAATATTGCACATAGGTTAAATGGCCTAACTCTCTAAAAAGGATCCCCAGTGGAGTCCCCAACTGTCGCAGCCTACCCTTCGACGAGGATGCAAAAAGACTCAAGGGTGCGACTTCCAAAAAAGGAAAAACACGTGGGAGTCACCACCAATGTTTATTCAAGGAAAACATTAGAAAAACCAAAAAGGGGCCTACGAATTTTAAGAATAAAAGGGTTTGAGAGTTGTTTACGTGTGGGGAAGGTATTAGCACCTCACGCGGCTGTCACAAGGGACGACAGCCTTTAATCAAATGTACAAAATCATGACCTCGATATTTATTTATTTTTCCCTTTTTTATGTTTTTTATCTTTTGGGGTCAACAAGAGCACGACCCTTGCTCCTACGTATCCTCAAGTGCGATGAGGAACTCAGACCTATGTAGTTCTTAAAAAGCAAGAAAGTTATGCGTAGGGTTGATTTTAAACTTTTGAAAGGTTCATTTTAACCGATAAAAGCAAAAGAGACCGTTAAGGTGTTGGGCCTTGAACGGATTCAAGCGATTTTTATGGACAAAAGCTTGTTTATGTGTTGATTTTAACTTTGGTTTCACTTATTTACTTTCAAACACATTAAAAAGGTGACTTGCAAAGTAAATGACCGGTTAAATCTTTATTTTACAAAAATAAACCGAGATTACGGCACAAACAATCGGTTGAAATTTTATTTTACAATGATAAAGTGAGATTACGGCATAAACGATCGGTCGAAACTTGCTTTACACAAAGAAATGAGTTCAGTGATGGTAGAAGAATGAAGATAAAGATGTGAAAAGCAAGAGGGAACCCCTGTTTGAACTTGGCAAGTGCACCGGATCGTGCAAGTAGTATAAAACGGTAAGAACCGAGAATCAAACTCTCGGGGAACTTGTGTTACTTGGTAAAGCTATATTTAGTGAATAGGTGTCTAGTCTGCAAAGATATGTGTGGACTATGCATAGGTATGTAAACTAACTATTAAAAGGAAAATCACGTGAGTAATGATGTGTAAAGACAAGTAGACAACATGTTGGTCTTCCTATTAGGTGCCTGATGTTGTAAGGATATTCTCTACTTAACAATGTTCATGTGTTCTATGGTGTCTCCTGAAATGCTAAACCCCGATTCCTCATGATAGTCTAGCCTAATCTTGATTAAGCATCATCCTCAGATTCCTCTTGTTGGAGTAAAATTGACTAGAACCGCATTAAGACAAACATACAAACAACTAGGTTACCGTACCCTGATCCCTCGTGATAATACGATAAACTAGCCCTGTCCTATCAAGTTCTAAGAATCAGACCAGTTTCCACTGTTGAATGATCCTAACAAAGCATGCATCTACGTGATTAAGGGAAAAGCATACTGAAATGATGTACTGATAGCACAGAGAACACATAAAACATCATTAAATAGTTATATAGGTATTTACATCAAGTACCTACAAGGAAGAACCAACAGAGGATTTAGCTCTCCATAATTGGGAAGCTTCCTTTACAACAAAGAGAAGAGAAAAATGAAGGATTGAAGAAATAAAAGTAGTGGGGATGTCTCCTCCACCTCTAGAACCTCACAATCACTCACAGACTCATCTCATGCTCTCAGGATGGCTTCCTCTTCTCGCTCAGTTCTCTGCCAGTCTTCGCACAGCAAAAGCTCTTAAAACTCTCTGGAACTTGGACCTTTCTCTCTCTAGAACTCTCTAAACATGCACAAGCTTCGAGAAGTGCCCAAACTCCCCCTCCATTTCTGATTTTCAGGCTTAAATAGGTGGCCTTGTTGGTGCTTGCACGCTTAGCGCAACTCTGGATCGCTTAGCGCGCATTAGTGAATTTCGGCCTAGCACGTGTCTTCTCGCTTAGCGGATGGACTCAAGCGGTGCACTTAGCGGGATGAGCCCTCGCTCAGCGAACATGCACAACTCATCCTTCTTCCAGATTCTTCCTCGCGCTCAGCCAAGGGCGTGGTGCGCTCAGCGGATGGCTCACTAAGCCAACAAATTGACTTAGTGAGCGGATGAAAATCAGTACTTCACAAACTTACCTAATTAACATGAAATTGAGAGGAAATGATTATTAAATACACAAAATGGGAGTACTAAGTATTTATTACCTATCTTTAACAAAAATTAATTACAACACTACAAAATAACCATAAATTGGAGGAGTTTGATACAATTTACATAGGTTTCATACACAAAAGTTAGTTGTATTCATCAACTAACAACCCCTAAGGGTGCATACAGTGAATTCAAAACTTCAAAAATAAAAACTAACCGATCAATGAACGAAGAACGAACAAAGAATGGTGAAGAACGATGTAGAAATCGATCATGGATGCGATTCGGAAGTGCCTCGGCCTCATTTTTTCTTCTTCTTTCTCCTTCTTCTCACTAATTTCACTAAAATGCTCTCAATATATGAAGCTGAACCCATTACTTCAGCCCCCTCACGCCTATTTATAGGAAATGAGGGGAGGAGGTTGAACAGAAGCTCGCCCAGGCAAGCTCAGCTTGCCCAGGTGAGTTGTTGCTTCAACCTGAAGTAACCTTGCTCACCCAAGCGAGCTAGTTACTTCACTCCTAAGTTTTATGGTGGGCCTAGGGGTCTGAAAAAGGTCCAAAATGACCCTTTAACCCTCCCTTTTGGGTATTTTCCACATTCTCTTCTGAAACATCGAAAGACCTTACAGATTGCACGACAACTGTATTAAGCATCTCAATTTGACTTGCAAGAATCAAAACTTTAGCAAATGATCATCCCCGAACGAAATTAGGGTTTGACAGGTAGTTGAAAGGAAAAATAGAACTCTGTAAGAAATGGCTAGGATCATGCTTTGTGAGAACTCACATCCTAAGTATTTATAGGCAGAAGCAGTGAACTTAAATTGCTACCTTCAAAATAGAAAATTGATCAAGCCTTTGATAAAAAAAAGACTTTTTATGAATTATAGAGAGAAAGAAGACCCAATATTTCATACTTTTGTCCATTTGGATGTGTGTTTTATCCTCAACACCAAAGATCAATTTACTAAGTTTGACTCAAAGGTGGACAAAGGAATCTTCCTAGGATATCCTAATACATCTAAAGCCTACAAAGTATTCAACACAAGGACTTTAGTTGTAGAAGAATCCATCCATGTTAAATTCAACGATAGACTAACGTTTGATAGGAAGCTATTAGATCTCAAAGATGATTTTGAAGATATGTAGATTGGTCTGTCTGTTACACCTAAAGGAGATGAAATCAAACAGTGTGATGAAATTCTTCCTTAGACTGAAGGATCATCTAATCAATAACCTCAAACGAAGGACTATAAGTTTTTTCATTACCACCCTTAAGATCAAATCATTAGACATCAGACTGAAGGAGTTAGAACCAAGTCATCATTCAAAGACCTTGAGTCTTGTGCTCTCATATCATAAATGAAACCTAAGACGATAGATAAAGCACTCACAGATGATGATTGGATCATTGCAAGTGGAAGAAGAACTTTACCAATTCACCAGAAATGATGTCTAGACACTTATTCCCAAGCTTGATAACAAAAGCATCATTAGAACAAGATTGGTGTTTAGAAACAAACTAGATGAACGAGGTAAAGTGGTAAGAAACAAAGTCAGGTTAGTAGCTTAAGGCTATAACCAACAAGAAGGTATAGACTTCACTGAAACCTTAGCTCCTTTTACTAGTCTTGAAGCTATAAGAATCATGCTTGCCTTTGTTGCTCATAAAAACATAAAGCATTTTCAAATGGATGTCAAGAGTTTTTTCTAATTATTTTTTATATTGTATGTCAACAACCTCCTAGTTTTGAAGATCATACTCTTATAGATCATGTTTTCAAACTTAAGAAGGTTATGTATGGTCTGAAATAGAAACCTCATGCTTGGTATGATAGATTGAGCTCTTTTCTTTTAGAAAATGGTTTTATGATAGGCAAAGTAGATACAACTCTTTTCAGAAGAAAAGTTGGCAATGATTTCATTATAGTTCAAATATATGTAGGTGATATTATCTTTGGAGCTACTAATGAATCTTTGAGCAAAGACATTTTTGATTTGATGAAGAGTGAGTTTGAAATTAGCATGAGGGGAAAACTCAAGTTCTTTATGAGGTTTCAGGTTAAGTAAGATAGCAAAGATATATATATATATATATATATATATATCCATCAGTAGAAATTGTTGGATCGAGTGGCCTCGGAATAATTAAGAAGGGGGTTGAATTAATTATTCCTAAACCTTTACTAATTAAAAAATTACTCTTTTAAGGCTTTTACTAAATTGTTAAGAGAATAAGGAGTAGAAGAGAAACTTAACAGAAAGTAAAAGCGGAAATTAAATGCACAGCGGAAAGTAAAAGAGTAGGGAAGAAGGAAACAAACACACAAGAGTTTTTATACTGGTTCGGCAACAACCCGTGCCTACATCCAGTCCCCAAGCGACCTGCGGTCCTTGAGATTTCTTTCAACCTTGTAAAAATCCTTTTACAAGCAAAGATCCACAAGGGATGTACCCTCCCTTGATCTCTTTGAACCTAGTGGATGTACCCTCCACTAGAACTGATCCACAAGAGATGTACCCTCTCTTGTTCTCAGTCAAACCCAAGTAGATGTACCCTCTACTTGTACCATAAAGGATGTACCCTCCAATGTGTTAAGACAAAGATCTCAGGCTGTTAAACCTTTGACACTTGGTGAATGGGGATACAAAAAGAATTCTCAGGCGGTTAGTCCTTTGAACACTTTTGTATTAGGTAATGGGAAGAATCAAAAGAATTATCAGACTGTGTCGTTTTGAATTCTTTGACAAGGGAGAAGGGAGACACAAAAGAATCCAGGCGGTTAGTCCTTCGTTCTTTTGGAAAAGGGAGAAGAGAGACACAAAAAGAATTCAGGTGGTTAGTCCTTGGCGAATTCTTTTTGGCAAAGGGAGAAGAGAATGAAAAGATGAATAGCACAAGTTTTCAAGGTTTAGAAAACCAGAAAACTTCATAAAGCTTTTGGTACAAAGAAGAAGAAGTTTAAAGAGATTCAAGGCTTGTAAAGGATTGTATGAATAAGTTTTCGTCCGTATGTTGTATTTTGAAGCTTACGGATGAAGTTTATCCGTATAAAGCATACGGATAAACTTCATCCGTAAGCATTGTTTTTTTAGGAATATTTATTAAATTGTGAAAAATTTAGATTAAGTAACATTATTAATATGTTATAATTTTTATTACATATTTTTGAAATTGTGGATAATTTATTTATTACAAATTATTTATAGTGTAAGTAAAAGATTAAATTATTTAGGTACAATAATTGTATTTATTTGAAGTAGCAAAATGTTAAATAGTTAGTTATAGTTTAAAAATAATTGTTAATTAGGGTACAAAATTTGTATTTATTTGAAGTATTTTAATGTTAAATGAGATGTTTCCTAAAAAAATTTATTATTGTGTTTTTGTAGTCCCTTTCATGTAATTTTTTTTGTAGAAATTATAAATTATTTAGTTATTACAAATTAAATAAAGTATAAGTAAAAATTGAAATTATTTAGGTGCAAAATTTGTATTTAGTTTAAGAAAATTATTTAGTTCTAAATTTTGAATGTAGTTGTATTAGTTGGTAATATGTATGTAGTTAATATATTTTTATGATATTTATCAAATTTTGATGTTAAGGACTAAATAAAAAGTACTATGAGGGACTAATTTTAGTTTTGCTACTATGGTGTGCACTAAAAGATAATGTAGACTTGTGTATGATGTATAATTTTTTGATTTGTTGTTAAGATGGACGAAGATCAATGGACGTATGACAATACAATGTTTCAAGAAGTTGATATGGATTATGAAAATGAACAAGAATATGGTTTGAATGAACCACATGTTGATTGTTCGGATGCTTTTAATACTTCTCAGGTAATAATGTTCATTATTTTGAGTCATTTGATTGAATTTATGTTTTATATAAAAAATAAATTGTCTGGGTTGCGTTGTAGGTTTTTGGTTATGTTTTACAGTGGGCTCGATCGGTTGCCCATGAAAACGGATTTGTAGCAGTCATTATGAGGTCTGACACACATACTGGTAATAGAGGAAGAAGTTCATTTGTGTTAATTGGTTGTGAAATGAGTGATCAGTATAAGTGTAGGAAGAACGAATTTGTTAGAAGAGACACTGGAAGTAGGAAATGTGGTTGTCCCTTCAAGCTTCGTGGGAAACAAGTGATTGGAGGACAAAGTTGGATGGTGAAGTTGATCTGTGAGATTCATAATCATGAATTGGTCAAGTCATTAGTTGGACATCCATACTCTAGGCGATTGACTAAGGATGAGAAGACAATTATTGCTGATATGACAAAGTCGATGGTGAAACCAAGAAACGACTAAGGATAAGAAGGCAATTATTGCTGATATGAAAAAGTCGATGGTGAAACCAAGAAACATTCTGCTAACGTTGAAGGAGCACAATGCCAATAGTTGCAAACTATCAAACAAATATACAATGCAAGAAGTGCATACTGTTCTTCCATTAGAGGAAGTGATACCGAAATGCAACATGAAGCTTATTGAACGTGATCAATATATTCATTAGCATAGATTAAAGGATGAATTTGTGGTACATGATCTATTTTGGTGTCACCCTGATGCAATGAAGTTATGCAATGCATGTTATTTGGTGTTTTTGATAGACAATACCTACAAAACATATAGGTACAGACTTCCACTACTTGACATTGTTGGGGTGACACCAACGGGGATGACATTCTCTACTGGATTTGCATATTTGGAGGGTGAACATGTTAATAATGTTGTATGGTCTTTGGAATGGTTTCGAGGTCTATTTTTAAGACACGATCATCTCCCTGTAGTTATTGTGACTGACAGAGACCTAGCATTGATGAATGCAGTGAAAACTGTGTTCCCTGAGTGTACAAGCTTGTTGTGCATGTTTCACATCGACAAGAATGTCAAGGCCAAATGCAAATTCTTAATTGGTCAAAAAAATGCTTGGGAGTATGTCATGGATGCCTAGGGTAGTCTGGTTGATTGTCCTTCTGAACAGCAGTTCGCTGAGTGCCTTCAGAAGTTTCAAATATGGCTTGTTCACCTTGGCTAATGTTCGTTGACTATGTTAACGAAACCTGGATAATCCCACACAAGAAAAATTTTATTACAGCCTGAATGAATAAGGTGATGCACTTAGGCAACACAACAACAAACGGGTATTAAAATGTTACAATTTTTCTAGTAATGTTTATTAATTCATGGAATTTAATTGTAGTATATTTTTATTTTTTTTGTGTATTTCAAATGTAGGGTTGAATCTGCTCATTAGGCTTTAAAAAGAGTATTACATAATAGCCTTGGAGACCTGTGTAGTGTTTGGGATGCCATGAACAACATGAACACGCAGCAGCACACTCAAATTAAAGCATCCTTTGAAACAAGTACAAATGTGGTTGGACATGTATTTAAAAAAACCTTATCCAAGATGATGCAAGCTCCATTGGAGCTTGTCGGCCTAGGATCTTCTTCATCAATGGATTCCTTTGCTTCTTGGAAGATGAATGGCAGAGGAATGGAGAAATGAAGAGAGAGAGGAGACGCCACTTCAAGGAGAAGATGAGTCTAGAAGAAGCTCACCACCATAGGAGGCCATGGATAAGAGCTTGGAGGAAGAAGGAGATGAATGAAGGGAGAGGGAGAGAAGAGCACGAAATTTTGTACTCTAAATGAGCTTTGAAATCTGAAGTTTAATATTCAAATGATCAAAGTTGAAAAAAATGCACACACATGACCTCTATTTATAGCCTAAGTGTCACACAAAATTGGAGGAAAATTCAAATTTCACTTGAATTTGAAATTGAATTTGTGGAGCCAAAATTTCACTAATTATGATTAGTGAATTTTAGTTATGGTTCAGCCCACTAATCCAAGATCAATTCCAAGATTCTCCACTAAGTGTGCTTAGGTGTCATGAGACATGAAAAGCATGAAGGACATGCACAAAGTGTGACTATATGATGTGGCAATGGGGTGTAGTAAGCAAATGCTCACCTCCCCCTCTAAAATTTAATTGGATTGGGCTTCTATCAATTCAATTAAATTTATTTCCAACCACACACATCAAATATCCACTTAGTGCATGTGAAATTACAAAACTACCCATAATACAAAAACTAGTCTAGGTGCCCTAAAATACAAGGGCTGAAAAATCCTATATTTCTAGGGTACCCTACCTACAATATGGAGCCCTAAATACAAGGACCAAATATAATGACATCCTAGTCTAATATGTACAAAGATAATTGGACCCAACCTTGGCCCATGGGCTCAAAAATCTACCCTAAGGTTCATGAGAACCCTAGGGCCTTCTTCAGCAGCTCTAGCCCAATCTTCTTGGAGTCTCTTGCTCATGGTTCTAGTGACTGGTCCCTTCCTAGGGAGAATTGCATCACAAGAGGCTTCTTGGAATGGTTTCAAGGTACGCTTTAAATGAGATTGCTGCTGATTTTTAGCGTGTACATTATGCTGGCAAGAATGCTTCTTCTTGTGGTTGTGTGATGAGAACCACGCACGGTTTTTCTTGTGCATGTGAGTTATCTAGGTATGTTGTTGGCAGCATCCCACTCGATTCAATCCATATGTTTTGGAGGAGATTTAATTTTTCAGACCAAGGGTTATGTGAGGCCAAGTCACCATCAAGGAAGAGGATGGAGACCATATCTAAAAGATTTGAGGAACTTGATGTTTGTGGTAAAGTTACTCTCAAGAGTAAACTTCGAGAAATTGCATACCCTGATGAAAATTCTATGTGTCCTCCTTCGTCAAAGGTTAACACTACAGGTGCACCAAAAAAACCTATGAAAAAAATCAAAGATCCACAAAGCATGATCCATCTTATTGGGAATATGTTGATGCTTTTCATTATGTTCAAAACAACAACTCTTCAGTGAAACATAGTGCATCATCTTCTGACCCGCCGAAGCCAACAAGGATCATCCCAATGTTGGATCAATTTGAGCCATTTATACAGGGTTTCATTGACAACATTATGGATATGAAAGTAGACGGTAACTATGGATATCGCTCCATTGTCGCTTTATTAGGTATGGGCAAAGATTCATGGTCGTTGGTGCGCAACCAATTGATTAAAGAACTTGGCAAATGGTCAGATGACTATATCAACCTCTTCAGTGGCACAGAGAGATTTGAAGAATTAAAGGTTGTCTCTACTTGTTGATGGGTTTTCCAAGGTATGTTGTTTTGGTTTTTTTTTAAGAACAAACTTTAAATAACTTTGATATGTATATTTGTTTGATTCAGGTTAGTGTGGATAAGTGGATGGATATAACGGATATGAGATATGAAATTGCATCAAGGTATATAATGTAATCCTTGTATCATTGTCCCGACAACAAAGCATGACATTTTTTCCTCTTAGAAGTCAACCACCACCAGATTCTTCTGTGCACCGCATTATATGTGTCGGTCACGTGTTTGAAAATCATTTTGTTCAGGTACATTGAAGATAGTTACTCTAATTTTTAGATTTATGCAATCATTTGTGTTCATTTGAGTTAATAATGTTCGTGCAAGTACAACAGCTTTATTTGAAAGACTGTTGTCCTTTATCACCTCTAGCATTGTTGTGGTCTAGGAATTCTCATCCTCAGACAAAGTAGTGACCAACTCCATATATTAGTAGAATGCAACAGTACAAAAGCTTCATGATGTTGAAAAGAGACTATGTCGACCTAAATGAAGACTGAACACGCATCGTTGTTATGGATTGTGACACTTGTTTATCTAATTTTATTCATTATGTGATATAATTTGTTGTCAGAAGTTTATCCTTAAATATTAAGTAATTCTTGCGTTAAGAAATAAATGAGTTGGTGCAACTAAAATCAATTACGCATGTATGATACATTGTTGTCATACTTGACAACACATTGTCAAATGCATGCGTATTAAAGTTTGAGTGTGACACGACATTGACTGACTTGACAACACATTCTAATGCACGATATAGCTTGACACGACATTGGTTTAATTGGAAAGACAAACACAAAGCATTTGCACGCGTCTCAATTTTTTTAAAGAAAGTGAAGCAATGTTAGTGAAAACCATCTATATATATGAGACACGCCAATAGTCTAAAAAATCACACATTCTCTCCCAATTTTTACAACAAAGTATGGCATTTTTGGGAGAAACTAGCAATCAGACGATTGTGAACAAGGTTGGGTTTCATTATTCCAAATGGATCGATTATTCACAATGATAGTGGTGTTTACTTTCAAACTTCCAATCCAGTACCCATTCAAGTACCAAACGCTTGTGATTTTGCAACACTAAAAAGCAAAATACACAATACCCTTCAGCTAACCGATAAACAATTTTTGGATGAAATTTACTACCGATAGTCATTCACAGATACAGGTAACCAATTTCGCTTTCAATTTATGCAATTGAAAAATGATGATGATGTTAACACAATGTTAATGTGTAATCATCAATTTTCTTGTGTTGGTCCGATTGAGTTATTATACACCATTGGTAGAACACCAAATGAAATATTAAACTTACTTGAAGGCGACCCCTACTCATGATGTCCTTCTTTATTACAACGGGAGGTGGAACATGTCACGCCAACACAACTTTATAGGTTACGTGTTCACAGGAAAAAATCCAAAAAAAATTGACATTCCTTTAGGATGTAGCATCGATGAATTGAAGGATTTGATAAAGCAAGTTTCACCTCAAGGGATTCCCCCTCATGGTATTCATGAATCACAAACGGTAAGGCAATTGTTTTTTGGACAACCAGGTCATTTTGAGTATTCAGACAAAGTTATCAAATTTGAAATTATTGAGCTGAAAACTAATGATGACGTGCTAAAGGTCTTAGTACAGTCTAACTATTGGAAATAATTTGGGCCAATAAAAATTGTAGCTATTTTTGGTAAACAAGTAATGGAAATGGAAGACGACGTGTCTATGTCGCGACATGATTGAATGCAAAATTAGTATTACTTAATCCAAGTTTTTAATGCAAACTTTATTTCTTTGCACTATGTTCAAGTTAATGTAATGTTTGAATTCCAGAAATTGTTCACTAGTTTTTCAACTAAGTTGTTCACTATTTGTTCAATACTTGTTCGGGGTGTAGACCAATCCATAATTTAATCTCATTTAATTATATTGAGTTTGAGTTTCTATAATATTTGGATCAAATTCAATCTAATCCAATTAAGACTCATTCATAAATTAATTCGGTAAAAGATTCTAGTTTTTTTAATCCAATCCAACCAATATCATATAATTTAATTTATTATATATAAAAATTAATTATTAAATACAAATCACATAAATAATTTTTACCTCATAGTGGATTAAATTATTAAATTAAATCATCTATGATTTTTTAAAGTTATATTTATCTTTTCTTGATTTGATTATATTTTCACATGTTAATACCATACTTTATTTCAATCTAAAATAAAAATATTGTATTAACATAGAAATTATTAATTTAAAAAAAATGCATTCCCTTTCCCCGTGTTGGTAACCATGTACTAAGTACATTTTTCAGCAAATTATATGAGAGTTTCTACAAATTAACTTACGCATAAATAATTTTAGTTTATATAAAAACTCATTTCATATTTTTTTTAATAAATTGTCTTTCAAATGTTTTTATATAAGCTTATTCAAACATATACTAACTTGAAAATAATTCCTCATGGCATTAACAGGAAGAGATAGAGTACACATTCTATGTGACTGCCCATATAGGAAATACAAGACATAAACATCATCTATGAATGATCTGTGCGCTGTCTTCGTCGTGCCCTAACATAAACATTTCCATCTGAGGTCACACCCCTAGCGATCTTGAGGCAGTCTTTCATGATGTCATGCAACTTTGTGCCTTCCGTGACCATCCTTAGGTTGAGCACACGCTACAACCTTTCTACGACCGCTTCACAAGCATCCTATGACATTCAAAAAATTACATTTATTACAACACTTAAAATAAATAACATTTTATAAAACATTAAAGCAAGTAATCTTACCACTGCATGTCTGGGCAGATCAACTGTCTGGGACGGTCCAGCTTCTGGTGCCACTGGGACCTCCTAGATATCTGGCTCCATGTATGCCTCATGCTGTGGGACAGGTGGATGTTTGGGCTGATCAACTACCTGTGTGGGTGTGATGAATGGATGTGATATCCCAAAGAACCAGTCCATGTAATCTGGTGAACACTACCCAGGCACAACACAAATATGTCCCGCAGCTGCTAGATGGTCCGAGTAATGCATCCACCTGTCGTTCATATCCTCAAATGACAAGTTGGCACTAATAGGTGGTAGAGGGATGGTCTGAACGTAGCCAAATTGTCGCACCACCCTCTCTAGTCGATGTGTGACCATAATGGGACCCCATCTAAGCTCACCCTGAAAGCATGAAATGAGGTCAAACGCCCTAACTCCTTGGTGGTCACCATAAGGCATCCAACATACGTCAGCAATCATTAGTGCATCTATATGTGTCTGGTACAGCGATGTTGTTAATCCCTTCATATAAGCCTTCGTAGTAAGCCATCGGCAGGCACATGGTGACGTCTCATCATACCCTTAATCAATCACACTGTCATGAACACTAGGAAAGTGTTGATATATCCAACACTACAAACATCACATCAACATAAAACAATTGTCAAATAAACATATTAAAAACATATTTATATCATAATCCAATTTAACATATTACAAACATAAAATTTACCTATAATAAAGTAATGTAACCAAGAAGCTGTCGGCCAGTGCTCTGAGAAGCATCATTTAACTTATCATACATATGCACTAGGGCGACAACTCCCCATGCATAGGTCCCACTTTGATCCAAGTCTAGAAATGCGTCTAAATAAACTACATGAACATGTGTTGCACTCTTATTAGCGAAAAGAGTGCAACTAACCAAATGTAGGAGATACGCATGAGCTGCAACAATCCAATGTCGAGCCTCACATCTCCTCTGATACTGTGCAGTCTCAGCTCTAGCCTCCTCATCCGGGACCTCTACCAACTCCACCAACATAATGACCGCCTCGTCCATATGCAGAGGCTCGAAGCTATGGAAGGCGCCTATGATCAGAAGATGAAGCAGTGATGCCACATCATCCAGTGTGATGGTCAACTCTCCTACTGAAAGATGGAAGTTGCTATTCTCCTTGTGCCACCTCTTGACAAAAGCGATATAACTCCCCGATCGCCAGTGTCTACTGAACACGCAATGAAAGGAGTTAATCATGTGGCAATGACTAGCCCTTCAATTTCAGGAGATGACCTCCCAAATTTCTCAACCTTCCTTCTGTGGGAGGCTAACTTCAATTCAAGACATTTCTGAATTGAAGTATAGATGATTCCAAATAACATTAAATAAAAAATTAATTATCACAAACAATTCAACAATAACAAATAATTAAAAAATAACTTTACTTAAAAATTAAAAATACCTCTCCATTCCATATGCTATGTGCAACATGGTCAGCAAGCGAAGTCAGCACTGATGGGTCACATGGCCTACCTGGAAATCCCTCAGCATCATCACCAGCTGATCCCTCAACACCATCACCAGCTAATCCCTCAGCAACATCACTAGCTTTTGCACTAGGTACAGGTACGTCCTCAGTCATCTGAGCAACATCCTCAGCAATAGGGGAAGCTCCCCATTGCCTACATGCAGATGTGGTAGGCCTACACCACTGGGGAACATCATCTGCATGATGATGATCCCGTCTTCCCAGGACTCTGTCTATAACCCTACCTAATGCATGACCTAAACCTCTGGTTCAAACCATGATCTACAAATTCATGTGATCTTACAATGAATAAAACAAACCCCAGGATATGGACAACACATACAAACTCAGCCAAATTATGTGATCTTACAAAATCTTTAATTTTTCATTCTTGATGAACATTTTAAAATTCTCCAAATTTGGAGGATTTTTATATAGTTGTTACTTTAGATTACTCTCATGTTCAAGTGAGGAGGTACTCGATAAGAGTGTGAAAAGAAGATAGCATACCTAATAAGGAGAAAGGTTATGGTATTGTATATTGGCTTAGGACCACAGCAAGTGAGGTTAGGTGAGTTGATCAAAGAAGTATAGATGTGATGGAGATCTTTGGGAGTGTCAATTTTGGGATGCAAATTTGGAGTACCAAATACCAATGTCTGGATCTGGAATGCCAATATCAAGATACTATTTATGTGGTGGACTGAATTATTTGTTTTTCTACTGGGCCTAATATTAGTCCAGAACATCAAGCATCTCTTCCCTATAACTTGCAACAACAAAAAGAGATACATTATTGTGGCAGAAAATTATATATACCTAATAAGGAGGTATGAAAGGTTCGGACTTCAGATAACTAAGCAATGAAATCCCAACATCCTTCTCTCTTGTTTCTGCTTGATAGTTAAATGTTGTTTGACATGAACTAAACTGTGGCCTAGTTACCAAGTTATAATAGTTTGACATGAAGTAAAACGTGGCCTAGTTAAGTAATAATGACTTTCAAAGGGTCTTGGTTGAATATACATACTCATCAAGAACTAAACTAAACCCTATTTATTCAGTTCCTGTAAGCTAGCATATCATTCTAGATTAAAAATTATACATAGAGATTTGAGGGCAAGCAATGTCTTCCTAGATGCAAAGATGAATTCAAAAATATTAGACTTTGGTTTGGCTAGAATATATAAAGGCGAGGATGAAGTTAATACCAAAATAGTTGTTGGCACATAGTAAGTATGCCTAATAGTACTTGATATTATCAGCATATTGTTTGCTTTGAGAATTAACTCTTGTGTGATCTAAATAAATAAAGTGGCTATGATACCTAGCTTTCGAGGGCTAGGGAACCTCCACGAAGCGAGAAGCCTGCGAAAAGCTTAAGGGACTCGCAGGGAAGAAGACGCGAGCTCCGAGAGAGAAAGCTTAGAGAAGAAGAACTCGAGAGGGAAGAGAAGAAGCTTCTGGATATTATTTATGTATCTCTTTGAAGTTAGTAACAGCTTATTTATATGTCTGAGGAGCCATATCTAACCGCAACGGGTTAGTAGCAACTAACCCTAACCAACTATGCCACTACTAACTACCCTTCCCGCCTAAAGATCACATGATCAGCTTCTACCCAAGCCCATTCACCCTAACTGGTAAACGTCCCAGTGCTTAGGTAACTGCCTCACTCTCCTCGAACGTCGTCGTTGCATGGCTTCGTCTTCCATGTTCATATCATCCCCCCTCTCTTCAAACAAAACCTTGTCCTCAAGGTTGTGGTGTTCTTTCAACTGTTGCCAGTCTTCCCACGACGCGTTGTCGGGTGATAACCCTTCCCCCTGCACCAGCACCATACATCGTGGGCCATCTTCAGATGGAACCAACTTGGAGTCCAGGATTATCATGGGGGCTGCTGCTGGTTTAGCACTAGCCATGGCCGGTAAGGGGTCCACGTTTGTTGTCGTAGGGTCTCCCACAAAGGCCTTGAGTAAGGAAACATGAAAGATAGGGTGAATGCGACTGTGGCTGGGAAGTTTCAGATGATACGAAACCTTGCCCATCCTCTCCACCACCGCGAATGGCCCATAGTACCTCTTTGCCAACTTTGAGTATGATGTCTCAGAAGCTGAGGTTTGACGATGAGGTCAAAGTTTGACTAACACCCAGTCCCCGATATTGAACTCTTGAGGTCGTCTGCGTGCGTCCACTGTCTGCTTCATCTTCTGCTGTTCCCTGAGCAGTTTCCGGCGGAGCAGCTTCAAAACCTCGTCGCGTTGGCTGAGCATCTCATCCACCGTGTCGACAGACGATGTCCCCTCCAAATATTCTGGAATAGCTTGTGGTTTCTGGCAGTAGATGATCTCGAACGGTGTTATCCCCATGCCTGAGTGGCATGAAGTGTTGTATGACCACTCAGCCCATAATAGGAACTGCCCCCACGACGTTGGCTTATGGTGGACGAAGGCCCATAAGTACTGCTCCACGACCCGATTCGGGACCTCCGTCTGGCCATCTGTTTGTGGATGGTACGAGGAACTAAGACGAAGCTTGGTACCACTGAGTTCAAATAGCTCCCTCCAGAACTTACTCACGAACAATGGGTCTCTATCCGATATGATGCTACGGGGCAAACCGTGAAGACGAGTCACCATAGCTGTGAACAGCTCCGTCACCTTCCTTGCAGAGTGCTTAGTGGGTAACATGCCCAGATGAAGACCCTTCGAAAAGCGATCCACTACTACAAAAATGCATGTATAGCCTTTATATAAAGGTAAGCCCACAATGAGTCTGTGCTTAAATCTTCCCACGGCCGATATGGTATCGGAAGAGGGCACAATAACCCTGCTGGTTTACGGTTATCGTACTTGGTAAGTTGACACGTGACGCAGGCTGCGACGAAGGTGTGTACATCACTGCGCATGGAGGTCCACGTGAAGTTCTCCTGCAACCTCTGAAATGTCTTCTGAGTCCCATAGTGACCTCCTGTCGGCGTACTGTGGAATTCTTCCATTAATAACGGGATGATGGAAGATCCTGTGGGAAGCCAAATGCGTTGTTTATGAAGAATCAATCCATTCTCGACCCTATATTCAGATGCTACGTCGAGGTCCTTTTGGATCTTTTCCTACAACGCTAGAAATTCCTGGTTTGTGGCTAACTCCTTCTTAAGGTCAATAATGAAGGAGAACTGTGGCACTGAGAGTAAGTACAAGGAAGCCTTGGCGTCTTCTCCGGCAACCCTTGATAAAGCATCTGCAACCCCGTTCTCGCGTCCCGGCCGATACTGGATAGTGTATTCGAATCCCAATAGTCGAATCAGATACCGATCTTGCTCCGGTGTCTGCACTACCTGAGTCATCAAATCCCGTAAGCTTTGGTGATCAGTGAGAATCACAAAGGGGTGGCCCAACAAATAGTGGCGCCACTTTTTAACGGCCATCGTGATAGCTGCAAGATCACGAATATATGTAGACGATGCTGGGAGTTTGGGGCAAAACTCTTTACTGAAGATTGCTATGGGGTGACCCGCCTGAGAAAGAACTGCCCCGACGCCAGTATCGGACGTGTCGGTCTCCACCACTAATGGAATATCAAAGTTGGGCAGTGCAAGAACAGGTGTCGTGGAGACTGCCTTCTTCAAAGTGTTGAACGCCTCGATAGCCAACTCCGACCACCAGAACTGACCCTTGCACAGTAACTGTGAGAGAGTTGCGGAAATCTTAGCGTAACCTTTAATAAACCTTCTATAAAATCCTACCAAGCCAAGGAAGCTGCGTAAGGCTTTGACTGTTTGTGGTAGAGGCCATTCCTGAATCGCTTGTAGCTTTTCTGGCACTGGTTCGATGCCTCTTCCGGAGACCTTGTGCCCCAAATACTCGAGTTGGTTCTAAGTAAAGGTACATTTGGTACGTTTCAAAGAGAATTTCCCTGAGAGTAAGAGCTGGAACGCATTTTCCAGGTGAACTAAGTGGTCTGTCATCATTTTGCTGAAGACGAGCACATCATCGAAGAAGACGATGATGAACTTGCGCAGGAAAGGATGAAAAATTTTATTCATGGTTGCTTGGAATGTAGAAGGCGCGTTACACAGTCCAAAGGGTATTACTCTAAACTCGTAATGCCCTTGATGCATTCGAAATGCAGTCTTGTTGATGTCTTCTTCCTTCATCATAATTTGGTGGTATCCTTGCATCAAATCCAACTTGGAAAACCACCATGCGCCGCCTAGCTCATCCAACAACTCATCTATGGTTGGTATAGGAAACCTGTCTCGTATTGTTATGGCGTTAAGGGCTCGATAATCAACACAAAACCTCCATGACCCGTCCTTTTTCTTCACTAGCAGCACTAGAGACGAAAAGGGACTGGCACTGGTGCGTATGAATCCCTTATTCAGCATAGAGCTTATCTAATCTTTGATTTCCCGTTTCTAATAATGGGGATACCTATATGGTCTTACATTTACTGGTGCTGCTTCGGGTAGAATGTTAATGGCATGATCAATGTCCCTCGACGGTGGGAGATCCACTAATGGATGGAATATCTGCGAATATCGATCAAGCAGTTCCTCGATCTCCTGAGGTACTGGAATAATCTCCTGCTGGGAGGGCGTGTGTGTTTCTAGTCGAATGTGGAACATCATACTGGTTCCCTTTGTATGTATCAGGCGACGTAGCTGAGAGGAAGATACAGATTCTAGAGCTTGTTCATGCTCGCCGTGTAACTCCACCAGATGGCCGGCGGCCATGAATTTCATTGTCAAGGTTGTGTAATCCGTTAATACTGGCCCCAACGTTTTCAACCATTGTACTCCCAAGACCAAATCGGCCCCGCAAATCGGTAGAACATGGAAATCGATAACAAAAGGGTGTTGTTGAATAGTTACCTCGACATCAGAACACGTTTGCTGGCACTGAAGCTCCTCACCATTGCCAACAGTGACCCTTAATGGAGAGGTCGTGTTCGTGTTTAGCCCTACTGTCATGACCACCCTGTGATGCACAAAATTGTGCGTGCTACCTCTATCTGTTAGTATACTCACAAGTTGCCCACAGATGTATCCCTGCATGCGTAATGTTTCCGGTACCACTTTTCCCGATAATGCATTAAAACTAAGTTGTGCTGGTGGAGGTTCTGGTACGGATTCCGGTAAGGTAGACTGTTGCTCGTGAGGCTCGGATGTTGTGTCATCATCTTCCATAATGAGTAGGAAAAGAGAAGAAGAGCATTTATGTCCTCTCGAATATTTCTCGTTGCATTGAAAACACAATCCCTTCTTTCGTCGTATTGCTAGTTCCTACGGCGTGAGACGTTTGAAAGGAACGTTGGAAGAAGTAGTGCGCATTGGTGTAGGTAACAGAGGAGGAGTTGAGGATGACGTAGGCAATAGAGGCTGCCTGGAACCTGAGGAAGCTCCAACTGAAGGTCGAAATGACTTTCGCGCATCATTCTGCTTTTCCTCGTGCAACCTGGCATATGCCACAGCTTGGCTCATCGAAACCGGTTGTAGTACTTGGACCTCTCGGCGAATTGCCGGTGTGAGGCCCGAGATAAAGCAACTCAGGGCCATTGACGGAGGTAGTCCGATAATTCGATTTGCTAAAGCTTCGAATTCAAAGAGGTAGTTATTTACCGTGGTTCGCTACTGCAATCTGCATAATAAGCCTGTTGGATCTTCGTATGTGGTGGACGCGAATCGAGAGTGAAGAGCATGAAGAAATGCCGGCCAGGACGATAGCTGACCATTTCGATGCATCCATTGAAACCACACTAATGCCTGACCTTCCATATAGAATGATGTGATCATGAGTCTTTCATGATCTGGTGTTGTGTGATACTCGAAGAACTGCATTATCTTGAAGATCCAGCCAGTGGCGTCGGAGCCGTCGAATCTCGGCACATCGAGCTTCATCCGATGCGGTGCTGTGTGCGAACTTGATGCCGGAAACGAATTCGCCTCTGGTTGCACTTGCTGTGGATTATACCTTTTTGCTTCGAGATGAGCTAAACATTCCGATAGAGTCTCCATCTTCGCCTCGACTGTTGCTGCAAATTTTGCAAATAATTCCTCCATTTTTTCCGATGAAAGAGCTTTGGATCTTGTTCCTTCCGCCATACCTTTAACCACGTGCTCAATGAAAGCACCAATGATACCTAGCTTTTGAGGGCTAGGGAACCTCCACGAAGCGAGAAGCCTGTGAAAAGCTTAAGGGACTCGCAGGGAAGAAGACGCGAGCTCCGAGAGAGAAAGCTTAGAGAAGAAGAACTCGAGAGGGAAGAGAAGAAGCTTCTGGATATTATTTCTGTATCTCTTTGAAGTTAGTTACAGCTTATTTATATGTTTGAGGAGCCATATCTAACCGCAAGGGGTTAGTAGCAACTAACCCTAACCAACTATGCCACTACTAACTACCCTTCCCGCCTAAAGATCACATGATCAGCTTCTACCCAAGCCCATTCACCCTAACTGGTAAACGTCCCAGTGCTTAGGTAACTGCCTCACTCTCCTCGAACGTCATCGTTGCATGGCTTCGTCTTCCACGTTCATACCAGGCTACATGTCCCCGGAATATGCAATGGATGGACTATTTTCTGAGAAATCAGATGTCTATAGCTTTGGTGTTTTGTTATTGGAGATTATTAGTGGAAAAAGAAACACTAGTTTTCGTAATCATGACCAGTCTCTCAGCCTTATAGGATATGTAAGTCTCTTCCTACCTCAGAACCTTCTTATTTACCTATCCCTTTTTTTGTTGCGAATTATTCCATTCATTTTCACACATGTTCTATGCTGCTGTAACTTAGGCGTGGAATCTATGGAACGAAGACAATATTAGGTACTTGGTTGATCCAGAAATATCAGCTTCATGATCAGATAGTCATATTTTGAGGTGCTTTCACATAGCTTTTCTATGCATGCAAGAAGTTGCAAAAACTAGGCCAACTATGACTACTATACTTTCGATGCTTAATAGTGAGATTTCCCATCTCCTTCCTCCTAGGCAAGTTGGATTTGTTCAGAAGCAAAGTGTTGGACCTTGTGGCCTCAATAATCTTAAGAGGGATAGGCTTAGAATGCAGAAGAAGCAACAACAATCAATTTAATAATGTTCTATAAACATGCAAGGCAAAATTAATTGCAATAACATAAATGATATAAGGGAACAGAGAGTGCAAACTCAGATTTATACTGGTTCGGCCACTTCCTGTGCCTACATCCAGTACTCAAGCAACCCACTTGAGATTTTCACTATCTTTGTAAAATCCATTACAAAGTCTGAACCACACAGGGACAACCCATCCCTTGTGTTCAGGAATCCTTTACAACAAGAGACTCACAATCTCTTAACCAATCTCATTGAATAAGAAGAATGGAAGAAGAATTCTCTCTTCAAGAGAAGAATATTACAATGAAGATCATGTAAGAATCCTTATAGATTTTGCAAGTGTTTGGTCAAGGATTTCTTTTGAGAGAGCATTTGACAATGAAGTTCTTTTGGAATCTCTCTCATTGTCTTTTGAGAGGATAAGACATTTTTGTCAAGCAAAACTCTCTCTTCAATTTCGTCCCAAGTCACACATATATATAGGCCTTTGATGGCCATTCAAAATCCAAATGATAAGATGTGACTGTTGGCGATATTCCTTGAAAATCCTCTCTGGTAATCGATTACAGAATTAGTGTAATCATTACACAATTTTTTTTCTTGAACAGTTGGTACCCTTCATTTAAAATTTGAATTTCCAACGTTCAGAGTCTCTGGTAATCGATTACATATGATGTGTAATCGATTACACACTTTTAAACCATTGGTAATCGATTACATGTATTGGTAATCGATTACATGTGCCTTGAATGACTTGAAACCTTTCATTGTGAGGCAAGGCTTGATCTTGAAGAAATCTTGAATCAAGGCTTTGTTTGTTGAAACAATCTTGTATTAATCTTGAAGCAAAATGAGCCTTGTTTGATTCTTCTTTTGACATCATCAAAATCATGTATACATACATTCACACAAAGTTCATCTAGTTTAGAGTCTTCTTCTCAGGAAAATTAGTGTAACTCCAACAACCATGTAACTCTTATGGACATGCAAGCCAAATAACCATATGGAATCATTTATAGACTAACAGTATTCTTTTATAGACTATCAGAAACCCTTAAACTTGTTAGAATTGGGAACTTTGAGGATTTGACTTTTCTGGACTTCTAATATAACAATAATTCTTTCAAGATGGCATTTAATAAAACTAACTTGCAGTAGTGCTAAGTAAAATAGATTAAGGATATGTTCAATTAAATAAAAGAGAAGTGAGTTGATCAAATATCTACAATAAAAAAAACACTTAACAATACAAGTTTTTGGAAAGAATAAATGACAATGGACCAAATCTAAAATACAGAAAAATAAAATGGTCAATATTGGTATACTTACTATATGCAAACAATATGTTTACTTCCATGATGTTTTTAGTCTTGGTTTGAGAATTAACTCAGAAGTCATGGTCATCATGGAAACTTCCATGAAACATATTTTCAACCAAGACTAAAATCATTTTTTTCAACTTAATAATATACTAACTCTATTATTTAATTATCTTACAACTAAACTAAACCCTAACCTAAACCCTACAACTAAATTTATAAGAAAAATTAACAAAAAAACATTCAAAGCTTCATACGGATGAACGTCACAAATTCAGTAACACATACGGATGAAGTACATCCATATGTATGAACCCTAATCCTATTCCATAAATTCCTTAGTCCTCTAACCTCTAAGTCATCTACCCTACAACAATAATCACCTTAAAGGCCATTAACGGGTAAGAAAAGGAAACTAACCTCGACAGCGGAGAAGATGCACACAAATGCAGGTGGAAATGGCCGCGGAAAGGAAGAAGATGCGCAAGAAGCACAGGACACCAACCAGCACAAAGAAGAAGAAGAATCGGAAGAAGCATAGTGTTGTGCTGGGTGCGACTTTTTTATTTAAATTAAAGCCAAGGACATTTTTGTCCATTCAGTAAAAGTGTTGGGTGCACTAGCAATAGTGATAGGTGCACCTAGCAAGTCTCTTCTACAAATGTTACTAGCAATTTGGACAAAATATTTTAGGGAACTGCTTTGGACACCAATATTTTTGCTGGTATACCCAGTAATTTCCCAAAATGGCAAAACTGCCCTTATAGGCATGTTGGGTTATAAATAGCATATTCTTTTTTTTATTTTTTTATTTCTGGAGTGCTTTTTTGTTTTCATAATCCTTCACTCTGTAACTGAAACTTGCTAGACATGTAACATATGCAGACAATCCCTCTAAAGCAACTCCCAATATTTTAGACTAAACGCGTGTAGACAATCAAATGCATATTTGTTAGAATCTTACTATAGATGCTTGAATCTATGCAATTTTGTTATACAAACCAATCGATTCATGATTCAATATGTTATTTTTCTTTTTTACTTTTCTTGCACCAATTCTCACCATAAACATAAGCTTAAATTGTTAATTGAAAGAAATTGAAGAAACACTTCTAAACTCATCCCATTTGATTAACACATGGCATAGTCCTTGTATATTTCATAGAATCAAACTCTGCACAAACAGACATTTGAAAACAATCACATGCATAGTTATTAGAATCTTATGATGCGCGAATGAATCTATGCTTTTGTATATGAATACAAACCCTACAATTCGTATGATTCAACAATTTATTATTTTTCTTTTTCTTTTTACTTGCACCAATTCTCATGAAAAATATAACGTTAAATTGTTAATCAAAAAGAAATTGAAGAAACACTTGTGAACTTATCTTATTTGATTATTCCACTAATTTATTTATCACTGAGTGATTCAATGCATGCACTCTATTTAATTGCATTGTTCATTCTTATAAAATAAAGGCTTTCCAAACTTTGATATAACTAATAATTGTTTTATAAGACTTCTTGTTAAGTTGTTTTTTATGTATTTCTATTTTAAAATTTTACATTTAACACTATATATCATCTATATGATATAATTGAAGTGATTTTTTACAATTCGATACAAACTCTGATTCACGATTCAAAAATTAGCTCAATTATTCACAATTGGAATCTCAACAGATAATGATCACATGTAACATAAATAATTGCCTGTAAAACAAATTCCGAAAAAATATTTTGGAGTAACACATAGTAGAGTCGTTGTATATATCGTAAAATCAAACTGTACACAAATTTGCAGAAATCACATGTAACAAATAATCGTCAGTGTAAAACAAATTCATATACCAACATGCATGTTGTAAAGGTGGCACCAGTTAAAGAATTGTGACACCTGTGAAGAGGTATTGATGTGTGTATACTTGCATATTCCCATCTCCCATGGATTTGGACATTTGGTCGAGTGTATACTTGTTAAAAATGATGCCAAAATTCACCTTACAGGGATATACAAAGTTGTAAAGGTGAATTCATGCTATTTGATATATAACTTCACTGGCTTCAGAGCAATGGTGTCAATTCATAACCCAATTTCAGTCCACAAAGCTAGCATAATAAGCTCTCAACTGTCAGGAACCTGTCTGCGATGGAAGAAGAGGTGGCTGTGTACCTTTGACAAAGGTGGCAAGCTCTGTTGGTGCGACAACCAATCTTAACCACTTCTGTAGCTCTTCACCCTCAACTTTCTCCTTTTCTGAAGAATAAGCACCATTAGAACATGATAGCTAAGCCAAAATGAAGTGGTTCAACAACATCATTATCATTATCATACATTCATGGAAGCAAATGATGCTAACATCCAAAATTAAATAAAATCCCTTCACATAACCATTGTATTGAATAATAAACTTCAGGTCAAATGAACTTGCCCAAATCTAATCTCTATTCTTATTTGATTGGTTACAAGAGTTCAAAATCCAAATCTAAAATATAATTCTTCTATGAAATTTCAACTGATGGTGTAATGACATAAATAAAAATACAAACACATGCATGTTATGGTAAGATGAGTACTAGTTCACAGTTCACACTCCAAGCCAAACAGCTAATGTTAGGGAGCACGTAAACAAGGTAGTCAAACTAAATATTCTACTCAGGATCAGGAAGGGAAAACATGATTGTAAGATCCTACAAACTAAATCTCTCTCTCTACCTATATATATATACACACACACACACACGTTATATGTTTGTTTCCATTATATAATATGTATTAATGTTTTTTATAAATATTTTTAAACATTATAGAGTACCTTATAGTATTGTAATGGTATAATATATGATTAATAATTAAAAAAATGACAAAAAAAACTTCCCCAATTACACGACTGTTTGGGACGGAGTGGGCCAATTTGTGTCCAGGACCAACACCCTTCTCACCCCATAAAAACCCTAGCCTCTTTCTAGCTTGATCAGTCATCACCTTTATGACCAAGAAAAAAGAAAAACTGGCTTCTTCTCCCATCAGAAGCCACCTCCTCCTCGGCCAACCATTTTGCATCACCTTAAGCTGCAGAACAGGGGCTATCCAAAAACAGTACAGGTCTCAGCTTTTCTGGCAATGATGCAAATCAGCAGTCACAAAGCTCAAAAATTAATCATGAATTGGACCTGCTTCAGCAACTCGAAAAAATTGCATGTGGAAATCACATGTTCCCATGATTTTGCGATTCTACTGACTCTGCTCATTTGCAATTCTGAGCATGCATGAACTGGCTTAGGCATGGCGAAAGCATAGAATCGTGCGATTCTACGAGTCAACTCATGATTTTGACTACTATACATGTAACACTGATGTCAAGAGTTATGTACTTGAACATTCAAGTATAATTCATCATATTCTTTGTTTAAACAGTACAACTTTAACCCTAAACATATCTATTAATCATTTAAAAATGTTAAAAGATATTGCATGTATTCATTGCTATTATTTGGCAATCATTAAAACACTGCAATATCACCAAACATTAAAAACAGTACGTATAATTACCTTCCAAATCAGCACCAAGACCATCCAAAACAGCAGGATTGGCTCGGATAATGGAAAGTGCTATAGCCAGTGCAGACTGCAGTAATGTTTGCACCTCTTTTTGAACAAGATCAACAAGATGTCCCTGTTGTTTTCCAACTAAAATCAGCATATGCAAGAAATTGAATAGGAAGAAGTAAAAAGTTACTGAATTGCAGGACCTGATCCCTTCCCCAAGGAACAGCAGCTCCCCCAGAATCATCAATTCCACCACTAGAAAGAGTGGCTATTGAAACAGGGCCTATGGTCTGATTAAGACCATATTCAGCTATAGCCTTGTATGCCATGTCAGTTGCTTGTCGTATGTCATCAAGTGCACCTGTTGACACCCGACCAGAAAAAACAACTTCTTCAGCTGCACGTCCTCCAAGAAGGGTCACCAGGCGACCATGCAACTCATCGACAAATAGCAAGTATCTATCCTCAGTTGTTGGAGGAATATAAGTAAAGCCCAAAGCCCCTCCTGACCTTGGCAATATACTTAGTTTCTGATGACAAACACAAGATATTAAGGCACTGAATCATCCTTAAAGTATTTAAGGACTAATAATGTGCAACATAGAGATTTCCAAGATACAACTTATATACACAAGTAGGCTGCAAATTTTAAGGAGTAACTTCTACAACTGTGAGTGAAAATATTCATTTACCAATAATATGATGATTAATAAACAAAATGAAACCCAACCCAAACTTAATGGAGCACATTATATGTATTACTTTGCTTCTGGAAGTCTCCTATCTAAGTTTTAAACAATTTCACCTTTTTTTATTTATCAGATATCACATCCAGAACTTTATACGTTACTCACCAAAACAGCCAATACAGATAAGCAAAATAATTTCTGGTCGCAGAACAATATGCAAAGAATCTCAAAAGCACAGCCAATATGAACTAGAAATCATCAGTCTTCAAGGTAACTTCAAAAAACATAAATACAGTAATTCTAGTCACCGGCTAACATACTAAGAATCCCAAAAGCATAGCAAGTGAATTCCAAAATTTCAAAATAGGCAAATATGCGTAATACAAGTTCAATCTGCATATCTGTAATGGCAGTGACATTTTTTAGTTTCCAGTAATAGAGCATCTTCAACAGTTTACCTCAACACGTGGCTGTCCAGGAAGAAGCTTCGCAACTGCAGTACCTACTACAGCATGACCAGCCTCATGTCGTGCAACTACAGCCTTCTCACTTCCTCGCAACTTGGCAGTCTTCTTCTCTATGCCCTAAAACAAATAATTTGGTTCATATTTAACACAACCAATTGCAAAACTGAAATTTTCAATTTTACGTTCATTTGACAGTTAGAAAAATCTGACTAAACTACATGTGTTAACAGTCAAGTGTGCAAAAACTAGATACATAAAAAGTGTGAATGTTGGTCATCACAAGAATACAAGTTAGACTACTTTTATCCATAGTTCCATACCATACAACTATGTCCAACTGTTCGAGTAAGGTACTAAAGACCATATAATTAGAGCAACTTATAGACCCCCATGAGCAAGTGTGACTTACAGCTATAGATCTCTCTACAGCTTGGACGAAATCAAGTTTCTCCACCACAACTTTATTTTGTCTTCCAGCCAGTAAAGCAGCCTCATTTACTAGGTTTGCAAGATCTGCTCTGTAATGATGTAAATAGCAAGGTAGTCAAAATATGGATTTACCTTCGATCAAAAAGGGGGTAAAAAACATAAATAGAATCGTAAGATTTTACAAAAGTCATATACATTTGAAAATATGCATATAAATTCATATGCATATTAGTACATATAACCAATATTCCATAAATGTCATGCATCATATTCACAAGTCATAACCCATAAAGTAGTATAAAACTTCACAACTCCAAAACAAAAGTACACAACACATCAAGTTTTTGTCAAGTTATAAATAGAAGGCATAAAACTTAAACACCAAAAGTAAGTAGTAATATTCTAATCCTAAAATCTAGATGTCTAACTAACAAATGTGTCACATTAAAGTCCCAAGGATCCAGCATTTGATCCTCATCTTCAGCTCCATCAATAGGTGTGGGGAACAAGAAGAGAGTAAGAGAGGATGGGTTCAAACAGTATCAGCAAAAGCAAAAAAACTCAAACCTATCAATGGTGAACCAAGAAGAAATTCAAGCAAAAAAGAGAACAGAGACAAAATTGTGGCTGGTGCAGAGAATAGAACTTCCAACACAGCTGGCTTAGACAGAGGAGGAAGAAGAATGGCAGTTAGGGGTCAGTTTCCGTTGTTATAGATGGTTCATGAATCGTGAAGAAGAAGCAGCTCGATGTTAGGGTTCCCAATCACACAAAACGAAGCAGCAGCTTAGAAAAGTTCTGAACCAAATCAGGGATCACTAACTTAAAAAGCGGGTAAAAAATAAAACCAGGTAAAAAAAACCTTTAAAATATATCAGTTTCATGAAATTAAAAAAAAATACAACTTTTGTGATTTTATGACTTGAATCCCGATTTCATTGGCAATTTGAATCTTTCAGAGGGATTATTAAAATACAATTGACTACCATCATAAGTACAACAATATTTTTAGGATCCCACTAGGTGAGGTAATGATGAACCAGTTTTCAACTGAAATTCCAATCTATATTTTCAAAAAAGGGAGAGTAGGCCGGGGAAGCATACTTACCCAGTAAAACCAGTGGTCATACAAGCAATGTCACTGAGGTCAACATTCTTGGCTAAAGGAAGTTCCTTCTTGGAAACATGAACTTTTAGGATGGCTTCTCTTCCAATTCTATCAGGTGCTTCTACCTAAGAATTATGGGCAGTTTGTTAAAGATATGCAATGTGATAATTTTCTATTAATATCAGTATTAAGAGGTAAGGAATTAAAAATTGAAAATAGAATACAGACCATAACTACACGATCAAATCTTCCTGGCCGGCGAAGTGCAGGATCTAAGACATCTGACCTATTAGTAGCTCCAAGAACAATCACCGCAGAATTGCTGTCAAACCCATCCATTTCCTGCAATGCAACTTTAACAAATTACCCTCCTTACAATAGTGTTACTTAAAAATTTGTTTCTTTACATTCACAAGAAACAGAAAATGTCAAAGGAATGCTGACAGTGAGCAACTGATTCAAGGTTTGCTCTCGTTCATCATTGCTGACAATGCGAAATTTTCCATCACGACTTTTAGCCACAGCATCTATCTGCATACCAAAAGATATGTTGATCAGTTTAATATTAAATAATATATGTTGAACAAAGTGATTTCACACAACAAAAGAATATATTTTTATACCTCATCAATAAAGATTATGGACGGAGCTTCCCTTTTTGCCCTTGCAAATAGATCTCTTACACGGGAGGCACCCATGCCAACATACAATTCTACGAACTCACTAGCAGAACAACTTATAAATGGCACATCAGCTTCCCCAGCCACAGCCTTTGCAAGTAAAGTCTTACCTGTGCCAGGAAGACCCACCTGTAAGGTAATCAAGAGAGATATTCACAGCCTAGATGTCAACCTAAAACAATATTAAAAATCCTCAAACATGCAGCAAAGACAAAAGTGAAAACATTTCAAGAATTTATACCCAAGACTACCTATGCTATGCACAACACAATATTGTGTTAGACCTCTTATAAAGAATGTTTATAAGAGAAGGGGGGGAAAATAATTGTTATGTGTTGTCAATTCAATAGCAGTTAGTTTTAATAGGACAGCAGTTACTATTATTAGGAGCAATTTATTAGGAATAGTTAGCAGTTAGTTTTAATAGGACAGCAGTTACTATTATTAGGAGCAGTTTATTAGGAACAGTTATTTTAATTAGGCAGTTATGGGTATGTGTAGAATAAGAAGGGAAAACAAAATCATATTCTGGTTATCCTGAAGATGTGTGGTTTAGACCTTGGGAGGGAGAGAACCAAGCTCTCGAAATCTTGGCTTGTTTGAGTGAATATTTTGATTCTAATTGTTGTAATTCTGTCTCTATTTTGGAAAGAATAATTCCTGCAGAGTGTTTCTATAAAATTTAGTCATTATTATCCAATTTCTATCAACTGGTATCACAGCAGTTTTTGTTTCCAGGGATGGTAGATGGTTTCAACAAGAGGAAAGGATGCACGCGTGGAGTTTCTTGAGTGCGGATTCGAAGGCTTACTAGCCATGCGAGAAAACTGGGAGAAGATCCGCGAAGAAGACAAACAAGAGCGACTGGAAATTCGTAGGCAATTGAATGAATTGGTGGAAACTGTACGCGGAATCACGACGCGTTCTGACAGGGATGAATCGATCAACGGCGACAACCATACCGTGAACGATGACGACACCAGAAAAATTCGCAATCCTCGGAATCGTAAGGAGAGATGGCGAAAACTCGAAATTCCTGTTTTCAATGGGGAGGACGCATTCAGTTGGACAATTCGCGTAGAATGATACTTCGAACTAAAAGGAATGAACGACCCTGAAAAACTACAAGCGATTATGGTGGCGATGGAGGGAAAGGCGTTAACTTGGTATCAATGGTGGGAATTCAGTGTGCACGACCCAACTTGGAGCGAATTCCGGTCCGCGGTGATACGCCGTTTTCAACCATCCATGTTACAAAGTCCATTTGAGTTGTTGCTAAGTCTCAAGCAAACAGGAAGTGCAGAAGATTACCAGGAACAGTTTGAGTTGTATGTCGGTCCTCTCAAATGCACTGAACCAGCGTATTTAAAAGGAATTTTTATGAATGGACTCAAAGAAGTTATACGGGCAGAATTAAAGCTTCATCCAGTTGAGGGATTAACCGAATTGATGGACTATGCACAGAGGGTGGATGAGAAAAATAACTTGCTGAATAAAGGGAATGGTGGAAGTGGAACAAGTTCGGGAACTAAGGCTGGATTCAGAACTTATAATAGCACAAGGACAATGACATGGGAACCAAATGCTAAGGGTCAAACACAAGTGACTTCATCGGTGGGTAGCGCTACAGGGAACTCTAGAACCAATCCTTCCTTTAAAGGGAGGGGTTTTAGGAGTTTGACAGATGCTGAAGTGCTAGATAAAAGAGCCAGGGGGTTATGTTTTAGGTGTGATGAAAAATTTGGTCCTGGTCATATCTGTCCAAATAAACAGTTGCAAGTTTTATTGTTGGAGGAGGGTATGGATGAAGAGTCTACAGAGCAAGAATCAAAAAGGGAAGATGAGATAGAGATGAAGGCTTTACAATTGTCAATTTACAGCATTTCCGGATTAACAATGAAGAAATCCATACTTTATATCAAGTTGTGGGGAACCTTGGGGGACAAAAAAAGTGGTGGTTTTGATCGATTGTGGAGCATCACATAACTTTATATCTTCTCCACTAGTCAAGGAATGTCAAATGATAGTCAAAGAAACCCCACCCTACTATGTGGAGGTTGGAGATGGAAGAAAAATTCCTTGTGAAGGAGTTTGTCCTAAATTGAAGTTAGTCATGCAAGGGTTGGAAATTCATGAAGATTTCTTTGTATTCGAACTTGGTGGAGTGGACATAGTTTTGGGAATGGAATGGTTGTCAAGCCTTGGTGAAATCTGGGCTAATTTCAAGGAATTGATGATTAAAACTCCCCTTGGAAATAACTACCATGTACTCAAAGGAGAACCAGAATTGGCACGAGCTTCGGCTTCATTCAAATCCATTATGAAATCCATTAAGAATGAAGGACAAGGATTTTTCTTGGAATACTAGAATTTGGCGAAAGTAGAAGTTCATGATACCCCCCAGCTAGATTGGGTAAGTGCGGTCTTGAATGAGTATGAAGATGTTTTTCAAGAACCTCAAGGATTACCTCCATCCAGGCGGCATGATCATGCAATTGTTCTCAATAAAGGAGTCAATATTCCAAACCTTAGACCTTACCGGTATCCACATTACCAAAAAAATGAAATTGAGAGGTTAGTAGATGATATGTTTCGCTCTGGTATTATTAGACCTAGCGTAAGTCCATATTCTAGTCCTATTATTTTGATTAAAATGAAAGATGGTGGTTGGCGATTTTGTGTTGATTATAGAGCCCTGAACAAAATAACTGTACCTGATAAGTTTCCAATTCCTATCATTGATGAGTTGCTTGATGAATTGGGGAGAGCCACCATTTTATCTAAATTGGACTTAAGGTTAGGATACCATCAAATCAGAATGAAAGAAGAAGATATTCCAAAGACAGCTTTCAGAACCCATGAAGGTCATTATGAGTTTGTCGTAATGCCCTTTGGACTCACTAATGCACCTTCTACCTTTCAATCCCTCATGAATGAAATGTTAAGACCATATTTGAGGAAATTTGTTCTGGTTTTCTTTGATGACATTTTGGTTTACAGTAAGTCGGTGCAAGAGCATCAAGTTCATCTTCAGGCAGTGCTTGCATTACTAAGGGAGCACCAGTTGTTCGCTAATCAGAAGAAGTGCACTTTTGGCCAAACACAGTTGGAGTATTTGGGGCATATCATTTCAAGGGAAGGAGTAGCAGCAGATCCAAAGAAAATTGCAATTATGATGGAGTGGCCCATTCCAAAAGACCTAGAGGCTTTAAGAGGTTTCTTAAGCCTCACAGGATATTATAGAAGATTTGTTAAGGATTATGGAAAAATTGCTACACCCTTCACACAACTGTTGAAGAAGGATAATTTTCACTGGAATCACGAAGCCCAAATTTCTTTTGAACACTTGAAGTGGAAGATGGCTGAGTTGCCAATACTTACTATTCCAGATTTTTCCAAAGACTTCACACTAGAGACTGATGCTTCAAATAAAGGATTGGGGGTTGTTCTATTACAAGAAGGGAGACCAGTGGCTTTTTATAGTCAAACCTTGTCAGAAAGGGCACAAGCTAAGTCTGTATATGAGAGAGAATTGATGGCTATTGTGATAGCAGTCCAGAAATGGAGACATTATTTAATGGGAAGACATTTCATCATTCTCACTGATCAAAAGAGTCTCAAATTTCTCTCAGATCAAAGAGTTTAAGGAGAGGAACAATTCAAATGGACTTCTAAAGTGATGGGTCTGGATTTTGAAATCCAGTACTGACCTGGACATGAAAATCGAGTTGCTGATGCTCTTTCCAGGAGGATGACCTATGCAGCCCTATCTACAGTGCAGTTTGATGAATTAGAAGAATGGGAGACCGAAGTCCAAAATGATCTGAAATTGCCAGGGCTAATACAGGACTTGATGCAAGATATAAATTCTCATTCGGGCTACACTTTCAAGGATAGGAAGCTGTTTTTTAAAGGAAGGTTAGTGTTGCCTCGAGGATCCTCAAAAATTCCTATGTTGTTGGAAGAATTCCACAATTCAGCCATAGGAGGGCATTTTGGGTTTTTTAGGACCTACAAAAGAATTTCAGCCATTATATATTGGGAGGGGATGAAGAAGGATATTCAGCAATACCTTGCTACTAGTGAAGTTTGCCAAATAAACAAGTATCAAACTTTGTCTCCTACTGGATTATTGCAACCACTACCCATACCTACTCAAGTTTGGGCTGACATTTCCATGGATTTCATAGAAGGTTTGCCTAAGGCTCAAGGTAAGAATGTGATATTGGTGGTGGTGGATCGTTTGACTAAATATGCTCACTTCATTCCTTTGAGTCACCCATTCACTGCAAAAGATGTAGCTGAAAGTTTCATTAAAGAAGTGGTTAAACTACATGGGTTTCCTTCAACCATTGTGTCTGATAGGGATAAGATCTTTTTGAGTAATTTCTGGTCTGAGTTGTTTAAAATGGCAGGTACAAAATTGAAGTTCAGTTCAGCCTATCATCCTCAGACTGATGGCCAAACAGAGGTTGTCAACAGATGTTTGGAAACCTACTTGAGGTGTCTCACCGGGACTAAACCCAAGCAATGGACTACATGGTTAGGTTGGGCCGAATTTTGGTTCAACACCAATTACAATAGCTCCTTGAAATTGACCCCATTCAAGGCTCTTTATGGTAGAGATCCTCCTCATCTACTTAGAGGGACCACTATTCCCTCTGCCGTTGAAGAAGTGAATCAATTCACTCAAGAGAGGGACCAAATTCTACATGACTTGAAGGATAATCTGACAAAACCTCAAGAGCAAATGAAAGCGTATGCTGACCGATCCAGGCGTGCTGTTACCCTTTCTATGGGTGACTGGGTCTATCTAAAACTCCAACCCTATAGGCTGAAATCTCTTGCTAAAAAGAGAAATGAAAAGTTGAGCCCAAGGTTTTATGGCCCGTACCAAATCAAAAAGCAAATCGGCCTAGTTGCTTTTGAATTGGATTTACCACCTGCAAGCAAAATACATCCTGTTTTTCATGCCTCTCTTCTGAAGAAAGCAGTGGCTGCCACAGCTAATCCTCAACCACTCCCTCCGATGTTATCTGAAGATTTGGATTTCCGAGTTTTTCCAGCTGAATTCAAAGCTGTCGTAACAATCCTAATGGTACTGCTGAAGTTCTCATTCAATGGGAAGATCTTCCGGATTTTGAAGTCACTTGGGAATCCGTCGAAGTCATCAAGGAACAGTTTCCCTCATTTCACCTTGAGGACAAGGTGACTCTTTTGGGGGGGAGTATTGTTAGACCTCTTATAAAGAATGTTTATAAGAGAGGGGGGGGGGGAATAATTGTTATGTGCTGTCAATAGCAGTTAGTTTTAATAGGGCAGCAGTTACTATTATTAGGAGCAGTTTATTAGGAATAGTTAGCAGTTAGTTTTAATAGGACAGCAGTTACTATTATTAGGAGCAGTTTATTAGGAACAGTTATTTTAATTAGGCAGTTATGGGTATGTGTAGAATAAGAAGGAAAAACAGAATCATATTCTGGTTATCCTGAAGATGTGTGGTTTAGACCCTGGGAGGGAGAGAACCAAGCTCTCAAAATCTTGGCTTGTTTGAGTGAATATTCTGATTCTAATTGTTGTAATTCTGTCTCTGTTTTGGAAAGAATAATTCCTGCAGAATGTTTCTATAAAATTCAGTCATTATTATCCAATTTCTATGATATTGCTCCTCTTTATTGCAAGTTAATTATTACTTAAATATGAGAAAGAAATGTTAGTGTAACAGTACACAATCCAGTTGGATTTTAGCCCAAGAATTCCCCCACCAAAATTTCACATATGTAACCCATTCTCAGACATTCACAACTACATAGTGTTGGCTAATAGAATATATGGTTTCATCCTGGGATAAGGACAATTATCAGATACTCTAGCTAGAACTTACCAAGAGAACACCACGAGGTGGCCGAGCACCAAGCCTTACATATCTGTCTGGATTTCGCAGAAATTCCTGGCAAGTGAACATCAGCATATTAAAACCCTTTATCACCAGAAAAACTAAAAATGAAAATATAAGATTAAGCTGCATAATAAAAAGCCTCAAAAACACCCTACCGACTGTAAGAGAAGAAAATGATAAAAGAGTCCAGCTTACCACAATCTCTTCTAATTCCTCTTTAGCTTCATCAACACCAGCAATGTCAGCAAAAGTGATTGTTTCTCCTTGCTCAGATGACTTTGTACCAGCAGAAGGGCCTGATTTGCGATTCCATATCTGACCAGCCGTATGCTGCACACAGCATACAATTATTAAGAAAAATGCATCATTTTAAAGCTGCAGGAAACATACGTTGTATAAGAAGGTCCAAGGAATTAAGATGGAGCAAGAATGCAAACTCACACCTGAGAAAAGCTTACAGGGAATCGATGGAGAAGCCCTGCAAGCACAGCAGCATAAAACAAGGCTATCTGTGAATATGAGAATGAAGTCAGTATGCCATATGTAATGGGTCATGTCATATCATTATGGAATCTACCTTGAGAGAACCAAGGAAATTTATAACCAATTGGAACAAGTAGGCGAATATTTTGAACCAGTGATGCAATATTGAATTGATAATGCAATACTAGAGAAAATGAAAGTAACCCGGTCATAAACTACAAATACAAAATAGCATATAGTTAACAAATTTCAAATGGTTTTTTTTTTTTTTTTGTTAATGTGTGCAGATTTTCCTCGTGAAGCCAATATAAAAGTTAGCTTTTATTAAACAAAGTAATCCAATGCTTTAATAAATTAATACTTCAAATGTGGGTGTTGTGGCTTTCTGAAAATTATCCTTCTAAATAGTAAATGATTTACAAAGGATTGGAGCTGCATCCACATCTCTGACTGCTCTTCTCTTCAAGAAGAAGTAAACACTGAAGTACCTAGATTTTACTCCTGCCCCTTCATCATAGTTATTGATATTCAGCATTGACTGAGTGAAATTTTTTTGGTAAAACAAAACAATTGCTTCATTCTGAGAAATAACCATAATTTCTCTTTCAGGTCTCAAAATTTTATATTACTGCAACAAGAACATTAAGCTTCAGAACACCGGCCTGCCCCCAAAAAAGGTAAAAGAAAATAGCTACAAGTGTGATGAGGCTCTTGATATCCATTTCCAGCATCAACCTCCTCACAACAAAAGCCTTATCCCTCCAGGTGAAGTTGGCAACACGAATGGTACAACGCCAATGCTCTAAACTACATTCTTATATCGAAAAGTTTCCAGCACCACAGTAACAATGCTAGTTCTATCTAGTTTAATTCTCAAACTTCATATATCTCTAAAATCACACACACAGCAAAAATTGCTGCAACCTGCTTACCAGAGCAGAGTTAAAGAATCCGCCAGACCGCTTATCTGGGGAACCAAACTCCACCTTATTGTCCAGCATCTTCTCATAGGGTGTTCTGATATCACTAGGCCTTGTGGTGGTGTAAACTATCCTCCTAGTTGGTGCAACACTTTTCGCCAAAGACTCTGATTCCTGCAACCTAGTAGTACTGCTAGTACTACTTGCAACAACATCACCACCATCATCGTTGCTTGTTCCAACACCAGCCTTCAACTTGAACATAATGTGGACCCCATCAACCTCCACCTTGTGCACCTGGTCACTATTGATCCTACTCAAAAACTCACTATAAGGAACACTTACAAACACCGTCGAAGACCGAGGATCCGACCCGGGTAGCGGAATTCCGGGCCGGAGCAACCGCATAACGAAGAACGCAATCCCAATTTGCATAAGCAGGACCCCAATTTCCTGAGCCTGAATCAGGGGCTGCCAACGCCACCGGCGCCACCGTGACCACCACCCGCCCTTCCTCCGGTTCGAATCGGCGTCTTCATCGCTGCTGCTGCTTCCGGTTTTCTTCTCACCGGAATCCGCCGCGGAATCGGGTTCTCCGGTGGAACGACACACCCATGATGCTCGGTGGCCGACCCTCAAACCAAACCTAAGCGAATCGTTGGATGAAATAGGGCATCGGAAGCGACACGGATTGGGGTTGAAACGATGGAAGGAGTTGTCGATATGGGGAAGGGAAACCCTAGAATTTGCGCGGGAAAAGGGTTTCAATTTGGTGAGGGTTAAGGGAGGGTGATAGCGAAAATGATGCTCTAAGGGTAACATTCGAAGGGAGTGAGTGAGACCCAGAAACGAAAATTCAGAACTTGGAACGTGGGTATTGGAGTTTGCAGAGTGCAACAATGGTGGGTGAGAGAGAGAGAGAAGGTTATTAGAAAGCAAACATTAGCCGTTGGATTGAAGGGAGACTTGGAATATCTGAACCGTCGATTTTCTCGTTTTGGCATATTAGTCAATAGTCAATGCTCATCATCGCTCGTGCCTCATGCTCTCTTTTTCTCTGGTGCGTTTTTTGTTCTTTTGTTGGTTTTCTCGATTTCAAACACATGCTATTGGATTATGCATAAGATTACTATGCGTGATAAAAAATATATATTATCAAAAAATTAAAAATTGAGTTTTGTTCTTTTATAATAGGTTAAGGAAGAAGCAGGACAAAATATGTTACGTCACTCTAAAATGAAAATATTCTTAGTGGATAAGAGTTTGAACTTTTTCCTTCAAAAAAAAAAAAAGTTTGAACTTTGAAGAGGCTTCTTGGGAATATCTTGCCAAATGGCAATAGATTGAAGTTAACATTAGTTCGAGGTTTAGTCCATAAACTAAAGTGTGAAAAGCCTAATTTGCTTGTTAGAAAGGGAAATGCCACCGTGTCTCTCTAATGTGCATCCATATCAACACATTCATATAAGCATTTTATTATCACGTGAACATTTTTATTAAATAAAGTTAATAAATGTATTAAAGTTGTATATTTAATAACGGGACCAAACTCATGGAAAATTGAAAAATTGAATTTAATAATAAATAATCATTTTTGTCTTTAAATATGTAATTTGTTGATAAATGTGTCCCCGAATTAAAAAAATTAGTCATCAAAAATGTAAAAAGTAAGACAAATATATCTAGTTGTTAACTCTCTTCCCTCGTCATTAATAAAATAACATACATAACATAAAATGATGAATTTGCCATTAAAATAATTATTAACATAATCATTTTTAATTGTCAACATAATAACATATTTGTTATATAATATTTTTGTGACTTTTCGTCTTCTCACTCTCTCGGAATAGGAATAGGGTAAAATGAAAATATTATTAGTGGATAAGAGTTTGAACTTTTTCCTTAAAAAATAAAAAAGTTTGAACTTTGAAGAGGCTTCTTGGGAATATCTTGCCAAATGGCAATAGATTGAAGTTAACATTAGTTCGAGGTTTAGTCCATAAACTAAAGTGTGAAAAGCCTAATTTGCTTGTTAGAAAGGGAAATGCCACCGTGTGTCTCTAATGTGCATCCATATCAACACATTCATATAAGCATTTTATTATCACGTGAACATTTTTATTAAATAAAGTTAATAAATGTATTAAAGTTGTATATTTAATAACGGGACCAAACTCATGAAAAATTGAAAAATTGAATTTAAGGATAAATAGTCATTTTTGTCTTTAAATGTGTAATTTGTTGACAAATGTGTCCCCGAATTAAAAAAATTAGTCATCAAAAATGTAAAAAGTAAGACAAATATATCTAGTTGTTAACTCTCTTCCCTCATCGTTAATAAAATAACATACATGACATAAAATGATGAATTTGTCATTAAAATAATTATTAACGTAATCATTTTTAATTGTCAACATAAGAACATATTTGTTATATAATATTTTTGTGACTTTTCGTCTTTTCACTCTCTCGAAATAGGAATAGGGTAAATATCTACTTTTTTTCCTGAATAATTCGCTAACAAATGTGTTCCTGAACATGAAAATACAAAATTTAGTCCTCGAAAGTGTAAAAAGTGTAACAAATATATCTGATTATTAACTTTTGTCCGTCATCGTTAAAAAATAGTCAATATTCGAAGAAGTGAAATATAAGATATATGTATCTTTCATTTATAGTAGATTGTGACTAATTATTATAACTTGGACAAATTTGTAATGATCAGTAGACTGTTACAATGTTTATTTTGGTAAATTAGAACAATGTCTATTTTGGATAATTTCTATTGTGAGAGACAAATTATGGTTGATAGTCAATATTATCGTTATACTCTGTTTGTTTTAAATTATGTTTGCCAATATTTTTTTCAATGATTATTCTAATGTTATGCTTTTAATGATAAAAAATGATGAAATTATACCCTAAAATTATATTTTACTCTTAGGTGAAATGAAATTTCAGGTCTAACAAATTAGTCTAATAAAAACATACTCATATTTAGGTCCAATAAAAAATTGTTGACATCTTTATTCAATAATAATAACTTATTGACATTTTGGTCCAATGGAATGTATTGACGTTTAGGTAAAAAAAAATTACTAACATTTTTCTTCAATAAAAAAATATTGGCATTTTTGTCTACAAAAAATTTACTACATTTACTTCCAAAAATGATATCTTTCAGACATTTTTGTTCAATATAGTTAGCATGACCACATTAACAATCATTTACGCGTCATTTAGGCTATTTTATTAACGTTGATAGATGAAATTTAATGGTCAGATATATTTGTCGCACTTATTATATTTTCAGGGACTAAATTTGTATTTTTATTTTTTAGAGAAACATTTATCAATAAATTACACATTTAAAACAAAAGTGATTATTTACCCTAAATATAAATCACACTAGTAAAGAGATGAAAACTGAACCTTTCCATTTTTATTTTGTTTGTTCCTTTTCTTTATTTTGGGCTTTAGGCGTAAGTTAAAAAAAAATTAAAAAAAAAAAAACCTTGGCATTCCTAGTGGCTTGTGTATAATTTAACGAATATTTTTACTCCTTCCCCCTCCCCCTTTTTTTTTCTCTGGATCCATTTTCCCCTTTGTGCTTGGTATGTAAAACTCCTAAATAAAAGGATCTATGAACTTTTCAACCAAACAAAAAGTTTCCTTAAAAAAGACTAACTAAATTGTCTTATAGTTCACAATGACTTTCCATTTGTTAGGGAAGATCAAACATTTGTTAATTGCTGACCACCATTTGGGGGCTAGCTGGCCTTGTTTCTGTCTATTGCTTCTTCAGTTTTTAATTTTCTGAATGGTTTCTATGAACCTAGGAAATCACTTCAATGCTAAATTTTGATTATCCATCATTGTTCTTCTAGTATGTTACATTTTTTTCCTTGGCAGAAAATCACATTTTCATTGAATATTTTTCAATGAGGTTTGTGACAAACATATGCGTCACCTATTGCTGTAGCAATGAATAAAATGTTGAGTTTTTCACGGATGGAGATGAGTTGTGACAAACACATTCAGCCACAAACAAGCTTGAAAGCATTTTAGTTTCTTCTTTGTACAAACATTCAGAGAGACAAAGATGGGTTTGAATGTGAAGGACATTCACCTTCGTTTGTTCAAAGTGGTTCAAGATTCAACCAAGTCTAGTTACTCATTTATGCGAAGGCATCCACTGGTTTCAGGTGCTTCATTAGTATGCTTCATCCTATATGTATTCCTTTCTTATATTTACAACTTATTGGTTTACATGTCCCCTTTCCTTGTGTGTGCTGTTATTTTCATTAAAATATTTTGGAGTTCTGAGCAAACTCAACTCAAATATGTCAAAACAAATGAGGAAAAAGGAGGGCAGAAAAAGGTTGAACCAAAATGTCCAAAGATACCAAACAATAGGAGACCTGAGATGCTTTATAAGTATCCATCACAAAATGCCACAAGTAGAAGGAGAAACTTTAGGGACAAGAATTGGGATGTGTATGGTGGTTTAGAGGAAAAGGCCAAGGATTTGTCAGCAGTTTTTCATAATGAGTTCACTAAAAGAAACATAGAGAAAAAAGGGGCCAGATATTTTGAGAAGGGAGAGAGTGCTTTGGATAATAGGTTGTCAACAAAAAAAACTCAGGTTCCTAAGAGGCAAATCTTGAGATCTGAACCTTCAATGGTTGACTTGGTGGAATGTAGTGATTTAGAGATAGAGAAAAAGATAGAGGATGGAGATGACGAGGATGGGGAAGAAACACAGGAGGAAAGTAACAAAGCTATAGAATGGACAGAAGATGATCAGAAAAACCTTATGTATCTTGGCAATTCAGAAATGGAAAGAAACAGAAGGTTAGAGAATCTCATAGCCAGAAGAAGAGCAAAAAAGCTATTTAAGGGGCAGGTTGAGAAGGGTCAAATTGATAAAAAACCAATGGCACCAGTGCTTACTAAAAGAAGCAATCACTTAGATTCCTCTTCAAAGGACTTTGATGATGGTTTAGACATGCCTGGTTCTGCTCCATCTCTTATGCCAAGAAGTCCTTCTGACAATCCCTATGATCCTTCTGAGGAGAAGCCTAACCTCACAGGAGATAGTTTCCCTCAAGAATTTTCTAGTCAGAAGTACATGCCATTTAGCAGGCATGAAAGCTTCATTTCAAGCCACCTTTTCCCATCAGAAACCAAACATGACCATGGAGCTAGAGAGCACTATTACTTTAATAAAGGAAGGAAGTATTCTGATAGACTTGCATACTCAAGATTCAGAAGACCTCATACAGGTGACAATCACTTTTTCTCCTCCTTTTTCTCCTCCTTTTTCTCCACCTTTTCCCATCAGAAACCAAACATGACCATGAAGCCTAATCTTCTTATGTTGAATAAGTGATCTATTAAGTTGATTGTCCAACATACCCTAAACAAAAAGAGAAAACAGTGGTAAAAGTTGACTAAGAAAACTGAATGTATTCTACTTATGCAGATAAGGGAACTCACGATTGGCTAATTGACCAGTTGATATACAATGAAAGTGGTGAAAATGGATTGCATACACCTAATCCTCCAACAACAAATGGAGAGGAATCAACACATGAGGAGGATGGAAAATGTATAACTGATATGGAAAACACGATAGATGAGAATGATCATGAAACAAAATCCATGTCAGGTCAAATAAGTGAGCCAGGATCAGATAGATCACGGCCATGGGCAAGGTTCCCTAAGCCTCACGCGAGGCTCCTTAGTTTTCCAGTATCTACTACTGCTACTACTTATATTACTAATATAAATGAAGCTTTGTATGACACTGTCACATCTGTAGTTGATAAGAGGCAAGAAAGTATGTTTTTAAACCATGGGAGAAATTGTCACACCCCAACATATTCTATAGCTTCTGACTTACAAGTGGAGGTTTCTGAAGTTGGTTCACCAACATCAACAGTTGGTGAGAATGCTGAGACCAACTCATCCATTGATAGAGACTCTATATTCTATGATGGGGACATTGGTAGAGATGTTAGTTCTGGTAGTGAAGAGTTGTGGGGAGCCTCATTCCATGGAGGAAAAGAAGCACGAGGAGTTCGAAGTGAGGCGGATAATAATGCCGAAGTTAACAACAATTCGAAAGATGTTGTTTCATCAACTACTCCGCGACATATAGATGAAAATGCAGCTGATGTCAGCTCAATGTCCTCAAAATCTGATGTGCCTGAAGATACTCCAACTAATGCAATAAATAATCATCATAACTTCTTTGGTTATATGAAATATCCAGTTGGGGAAACTGAAGCACCACAATCTTCCAATTCTTCTCATGCTTTGGATCAATTACCCAATGAAGCACACTCAGAAAGACCAGAGGTGAGTCACTTTGGTACTATTATTATGTAATAAACGTTGTTATTGCAGTTGTTATTTGTGAATTAATATATATAAGAAAAAAATATGTCATTCTATGTGAGAATCAATCACTTGGTTTGCTTCTTTCTAAACAAATAGACAAAAGTCTGTATATTTGATAATTGATGTATACCAGACTTTGTAAGCTGATATACACAAGCACTAGAGCAAGAACAAATCAAGTTATTTTAGGAATATAATAATGACAATATCACAATCCTATAATAATTGCTCTATTCTAATTACTAATAAATCCGGATTTAGTTGACTGATTTCCTTCCTGATTTTCTCCACTAATTTACTTTCCTCTTTAATAGGAAGTCGCGAGGGGATGATAAGAATATCTCTTCTAATTTTTTTAGAATTTTCTTTTCAATAGGAATGGTGCAACATGCTAGAGAATGTAACAAATGAGGAACAAGTTATCAATGATGTGAACAACTCAACAAGCACAGAACAAGATAACACAGAGAACTTAAGAAGTAATGAAGAACCAAGCACATTGGTGATGCGACAAGAATCAATTGATGAAACCTCCAATTCCTCAGTTTCATCATCACCAAGGTCTGTGTTACCTGAGAAAACTATGTCAGATGACGTTTCACCGTCAACTTTTGATCAAGACCTGCATATAGATGTTCAACAATTTATCATGGAGGGTTTGGCCCAAGAAACTTTAAACAGTGAAAGTCCAACTGGCACAATGCCTCAAACTATTCAGCCGACGATGGATGAGACAACTGATGAATCACATAATGTTGACTTCAATCATTCTCAGGTATGCATTCAGAACTTGGTTAGTAACTCCCATTGCTAAAGGCTTTTGGCACAAGACCATTAGGCCACACTGGCAAAAGTATATGGTATTGGTTTTTCACTTCATATCTTAACTATAACAATATGTTTTATAACTTCCGTAGCTAAATAACTAAATAAATCATAACTTCCATTCATCATGTGTGTAACTAAGGTTCTATTTGTTTTATAAAAATGTTTTTATTTTTTATTTTTACAAGTAATTTCAAAAAATTTTACTATTTTCACTTTATTTTCTTCAAAAGAGAAATGAAGTAAAAATAAGGCTACCTTTTTATAATTATCTATAAAAATAGAAAATGTTTTCTCAAACTAATTAAAACTTACCAATAAGACTCAATAAACAAATGATCAGGTTTCTTAAACTTGTTGACCAAAGTTTGATTTTCTAGTCGTGGAAAAAAAAACGTGTTGAATGTCTCTTTAAAAGGAATTGGTTAGTCTTAATGGGTTGGAAAGACACTTGGCACAAAAATGAAAACCAAACAGACTCTAAGTTTTTCCTCTCAACTGAAAAAAATTTCAAGCCTGATTTTGCACATTATGTGTGACATTGACCAGGAGCAGACTAATCCCTTAGAGAATTCTATTGAAGAATCAAATGTGTTTGGCAGTATGAATGATGAAGAAGTCAGCAATATGGAAGAGGAGGACAAGTCAAAGAATGATGAGAACAGTGAAGGCAATTCTGACCACCTAAATACACAAGCTACTACAGAATCCGCAAGACCAATAAGTGAGATAACAACTTTAGAGGATACGGTGAGAAATCAAGAGATTTTGTGGATGATCAAGTAACATTTGATTATTTAATATTGCTATATTATTGTACATTGATTCTATATTTTATCATAGTAGCTAACACAATTGTATTGTACATCTTCTTTTGTAAACTAATAGAGCAGGTGTTATCAACAGAGCTGATTGAAGATGGTAAGAATGACAAACCATCAAGTAGTAGTAATATTCAAAAGGAGTGCAGCGACAAAAGGGTCAGCACTAAGCCAACGGTTCACAACAAAGAATCACGTTATATATATGATATATTTGATTGATTGTAATAGCAAATCTTAGGGATACTTGCAAATATTAGGGAACTTAATTGATAGTAATTTTCTATATTTCCATATTTATCATAGTCTCCTTCATGCAACACAAATGCAAAAATACATATTCAGTTTTCCTCTTTTTTTCACGTCATGGTATCGGGAGATTTTTATCCTTCCCCCTTCTCCATTTATTCTCCGTTAGTGTCCACGCCAAGTTGTTATGAAGTGAAATTGATTATATGGGATAAAATATCAATAAGCAAATTGTCCAGTGGTGAAATCCCAAGTAGGAGGCAGCCTCAATGATGCAGTTCCGGGATGGCAGATAGAATTCTGATGATCACCTATAACAGCAACTTCAATGAAAAAACTTGCTCCAAAGATGTGGGTTCTACTTGCCACATCAATTTTTAAAAACTCTATTAACTTTCTGCTTCAATTTTATTAATAACTTCAATTGGATCTAACATGTTACTTCAAACGTTTCTAATTATATATTTTTTCTAGTTCTTGACCTGGGCGGTGCATGGAGTAAACATTTTACTTAGGTATATATATATATATATATATATGAAGTAATTTAACATTAAATAATATATTTGCATACGAAAAATAAATTTTATTCAAGTTTTTATTGAATTATTTATTTTAACATATAATGAGTATATAACATTGCAAAAATAATTAAATTTGATAAAATTAAGATAACATGTGTTGCTATCAGCAAAATAATTATTTTTGTTAGACGATATATTGTTGCCTAAATCAAAGTAAGATAATAATTGTTAAAACATACTTGTAATTCTTCAATTATTCTTACATGTCCAAAACATTTTATCAAAGAAAATAAAACTAAAAAAAATCAGTATATTGGAGTTGATAATATAAAATCAACATGACCTGGTGTTTAGTTGACGTTAATCTCTTACTTATATCAGTAACCATCAAATTTTCAATCAAGTAGGCAAAATCCTCTTATGTGATTCTTCAAATTTACTGGTAACACTTTAATTGATAGAAACTTGAATCAATATGGGCTGTTTCGATAATGATAATAATGATAATAATGATAATAGGAGGAGGAGGATTTTTAATAATATTTTTTTTACAAAATTTTCATTTCTTATTTTTATCATTTAATTCATATTTAAATATTTTCATAACTGTTAATCAATTTATTATTTTCAAAATTTAATTTAAAAATAAAATAATTTGGAATGTGATACGTTAAATTATATTTGAAAATTCTATTTCACAAAAATTTTCTTTTTAAAGATAAATAATATTGTTGGATCCAATTCTAAATTAAAATTAAAGATTTATAAATCATTTTACTAATGTTTAATATTATACATGAACATTGTTATTAGGCAATCATATATTTAATATGCTGTCATTAATATTTATGATTAAGCAATATAATTTCATTTACGTTTAGTAATCAGTAAATTATTTAAATATTTTAAGAAAAGCTATATGAAATGCAATTTCTCATTATCATCTAGTGGAAAATATACAGATTAACGACATTTGCATTTGGATAAGTTCTGTATGTTAATTTAGGTTGCACCCAATCTCCCCGGCCGATAGGAAAAAAAAGTATTTAGAATTTTATTATGTCCTATCAAATCCAACTTTAAGAACGAAATATTTTAGTGAGAAGATACTAAAAAAATACATAAAAATTATAAAAACCTTACAACCTTGTAGTAACAATGCTGAAGAAGGAAAATAACAAAGAAGATAAAAAATAAGTAAACCATCTTCTACCATCTTATTTATGCGAGGAAAAAGTTGTAACTCCAAGAAATTAATTTAATCATGATTAATTAAAATTTTAACAGTTCTGAAAATATGATTTTAAATAATTAAATTATCTTGATTATTATTTAATCGTTCTTTATAAAAAAAATTATAGGTTAAATTACTCATTTGATACATATAGTTTTAGGATTCTTACTTTTTTTGTCCCTATAGTTTGAAAGTGGTTTTTTAGTCCCTATAATTTATATTTTAGTTCTCTTTTAGTCCCTATAGTTTTGAAAGTGGTTTTTTAGTCCTTATCATTTGTATTTTAATTCTTTTTTAGTCCATATAGTTTGAAAGTAATTTTTTTAGTCCCTATGATTTATATTTTAATTTCATTTTAGTCTTTATCATCAAAATATGAGTAATATTATCAATTATAACTAATTAAAAAAATATTAGCAAGTAATTCGTAACTAATTTATCGTAAGATAATTTGTAATAAAAAAATAATTGATAATTTATAACTAATTTGTAACTAATTATTTTTATATATTTTTTATAGTAAGGACTAAAAGGTAATTAAAATACAAATTATAATGACTAAAAATATCACTTTCAAACTATAGGGACTAAAAGAGAATTAAAATACAAATTATAAGAACTAAAAAGTGTTAGACAAGTCGCCTCAATTATCTTAAGATGGGGGTTGAATTAAGATACAAAATTATTCTCAATTAAAATTTAATTCTCTTTTCGGATTAACAATACACCCTTAATATGAATTACTTAAAGAACAATTCAAAATAAACTTCTTTAAAGAAAAAGATAAACTGCAATAAATAAAAGAAGTTTAAGGAAAGAGAGAATGCAAACTCAATTTTTATACTGGTTTGGCACGCCTTATGCCTACGTCCAGTCCCAAGCAATCTGCTTGAGATTTCCACTATCGTGTAAAAATCCTTTTACAAAGTTTGAACCACACAGGGACACCCTTTCCTTGTGTTCAGAAATCCTTACAACTTAAGAGACTCACAGTCTCTTGAACAACAAATGTTTGCTTTGAGTAAGACGATATTTTTTCTCTTGAAGAGAAGAATATTACAAGTTGAAGATCACCTAAGAATCCTTATAGATTTTGCAAGTGTTTGGCTAAGGCTTTCTTTGAGAGGACATGACAATTTTTGTATTGTAAAACTCTGAGGAAATTCGTTCCCAAGTCACCTATTTATAGGCCTTTGGTGGCCATTCAAAATCTTTTAAACAATTGTGACTTTTGGAAGTTATTTTTTAAATTTTCTCATTGGTAATCGATTACATAAATGTGGTAATCGATTACACAATTAGTTATGAAGAGTTATGACACTTTAGACTTGAAATTTGAAATTTTCGTGTCTGGCAATCGATTACACAACTGTTGTAATCGATTACAGGCTTTTAAAATTTAAATTCAAATTTCTAAAAGCTGTTAAAAACAGTTTTAACTTCTGGTAATTGATTACATCCATTGTGTAATCGATTACACAGTTTAAAAACCAAATTCAAAATTTGTAAATTTTTTTAGAAAACATTTAGCTACCAGTAATCGATTACCATGTAATCGATTATGGTAATCGATTACTAGAGAGAAAAATATCTTATTTTGAAAACAGTTTTACTAGAAAGCTTTGTAAGATATTTTCCTCAGCCAAACCTGTGCAACATCATCTAAGAAATTCTTTTAACATCCTATGGACTAAGTTCATCGTTCTTCTTGAATTTCTTGATTCTTGACTTGGATCAAACTTGAATAGCGTTCATCTTTGGCATCATCAAAACTTCATATCACATATGCTTCTACAATCTCCCCCTTTTTGATGATGACAATAATCTGAAATCAAGATAAACAATATACAATTGGTAATACGTGCTCTCATTCCTTACTCCCCCTTAAGATTGGAATTTATGCCTAAGTTGATGATAAATTCTACCCTTAAGTTCTCTCCCCTTTGGTAACATCAAAAAGCAAAAAACATCCAGAGAAAAGAACTAAATCAATAGCCTAACCATATCTAGAAAGAAAAAAAAACCATAGCATAATCCAACCACAAACTGATTCAATCCAGAAAATAATCCAAGCAAGTCTAATCAAACCAAGGCAAAAGCCAAACAAAGGCTAAAAATATCCAAACACAAACCACTCAAAACTGAAACATCCAATTACAAACTCTTGTAATTGATTCAGGAGTATCCTGTAACTGCTTGAGCCTACTGTTCGAACCCAACAATTGCACCAGATCACGCAAGTAATATAAAACGGTAAGAACCGAGTATCGAACTCTCGGGGAACTTGTTTTACTTGGTAAAGTTATATTCAGTGAATAGGTGTCTAGTATGAAAAGAGATGTGTTGACTATGAACATGTATGTAAACTAACTATTAAAAGGAAAATCGCGCGAGTAATGATGTGAAAAGACAAGTAGACAACATGTTGGTCTTCCTATTAGGTGCCTGATGTTAAAAGGATATTCTCTACTTAACAATGCTCATGTGTTCTATGGTGTCTCCTGAAATGCTAAACCCCGATTCCTCATGATAGTCTAGCCTAATCCTGATCAAGCATCGTTCTCATATTCCTCTTGTTGGACTAAACTCAACCAGAACTGCATTAAGACAAACATACAAACAACTAGGTTACCGTACCCTGATCCCTCGTGATAATACGATAAACTAGCTCTGTCCTATCAAGTTCTAAGAATCAGACCAGTTTCCACTGTTGAATGATCCTAACAACACATGCATCTACGTGATCAAGGAAAAAGCATGTTAGAATGAAGTTCTGATAACATAATGAACACACAAAACATCATTAAATAGATATACAGGTATTTACATCAAGTACCTACAAGGAAGAACCAACAGAGGATTTAGCCTTCCATAACTGGGAAGCTTCTTTTACAACAAAGAGAAGAGAAAAATGAAAGATTGAAGAAATATAAGTGGTGAAGATGTCTCCTCCACCTTTAACCTCACAATCACTCACAAACTCATCTCAAGCTCTCAGGACGACTTTCTCTTCAAGTTCAGTTCTCTGCAGGTCTTCGCACAACAAAACCTCTCAAATTCTCTGGATTCAAACCCTTCTCTCTCTAGAATCTCTCACATGCAGAAGCTCCTTGAGAAAATGGCCAAAATCCTCTCCAAAATTTGATTTTAGGCTTAAATAGGTGGCTTTGTTTGTGCTAGCGCGCTTAGCGCGACTATGGACCGCTCAACATGCATTAGTGGATTTCGGCTTAGCACATGCTTGTTAGTCACTTTATATGACTAACTTTTGTATATAAATCATTTTCCAAAGCTTGTATAGTTCCCTAATTTATGGTTATTTTGGAGTAAATTTTGTAAATAAATCTTGTTTTATGGTTAATGTTGTCTCTAGAACATTTCCATTGGATTTAATGATGAAATCTGTGCATTTTTAGGTGAAAAGAGGCTAAGTTTTGAATTGCAAAAAGTAGCGTTGGGCTAAGCTCAGTAGTTGGGCTAAGCGCATATTCACCGCTAAGCGCAGCGCGCTTAGCTCAAAGGAGAATCTGGCAGAGCATCAGCATCAAAGTCGCGTGCTAAGCACGAGATCAGGGGGCTAAGCGCAGCAGGTGCCTTCAGCCAGGCTAAGCACGAGACTGGCGCTAAGCTCAATTCCACTTACTCGCGCTAAGCGCGAAGGTGGCGCTAAGCGCGAAGGTGGCGCTAAGCGCAACGTCACGATTTCAGGGCCTATTTAAAGCCTGTCTCATGCAGAATTAGGGTAGACTTGAGGCAGAAGAGGGCATAGAATTCCACAGCAGCCACAATGCCTATTTCGGGAAAGAGCCCTAGAAGCAGCAAAGAGGGGCAGCTTTTGCATTGAAGCCTAGGTTTTGTCATTTGAGAGAGATTATTAAGTAGAGAGTGAGTGTGAGATGCTGAGAAGAAGAGGAGGAATCCCCCTTCTTGCGTAAGGAACTATCATTCTCTGCTTTTAATCTCATTTATTGTTAGGGTTTCTTTGTAATGGCTGGCTAAACACCCTAGTTGGGGATTTCTAATGAACAATTGATGTCAATAACTAATATCTAATTGATTATGTTTTATGTGTTCAATGCTTCCTTCAATGCTTAATGTTTGTATGCTTTTGGTCTGATCACCCACTCGTGTGCACAGTTAGGTGACTTTAGCATTGGGAAATGTACTGTTGCCTTGGAACTTGATTGAAGCAGGATCGGAACTTAATCTTACATGAGGGATCTGCGGGTTAAGTTTTGGTTTTAATTATGCTGTTACAATAATGTTGTTTAGTTTGGGCCTAGTCTTACATGAGAGATTTGCGGACGAAGCTTAGGCTAAATTAGGCTAAACTTCCGTAAGCTACTTGAGCTGAGTCTAGTCTTACATGAGAGATCTGCGGACGAAACTCAGTTTAAGTTAGTCTAAACCTAAGAGTGTTGGATCAAGTGGCCTCAGAATAATTAAGAAGGGCGGGTTGAATTAATTATTAATGTACCTTGACTAATTAAAACTTATCCTTCTTAATGTTACTAGATTTAATTAGGCTTTTACTACCAAGTTAAGAAAGTAAAGAACAATAATTGAAACTTAACCAAAAGTAAAAGCGATAATTAAAAGTGCACAACGGAAATTAAAGAGTGTAGGGAAGAAGAAGACAAACACAAGAATTTTATACTGGTTCGGCAACAACCCATGCCTACATCCAGTCCCCAAGCAACCTGCGATCCTTGAGATTTCTTTCAACCTTGTAAAAACCTTTACAAGCAAAGATCCACAAGGGATGTACCCTCCCTTGTTCTCTTTGAACAACCAAGTGGATGTACCCTCCACTTGAACTGATCCACAAGAAATGTACCCTTTCTTGTTCTCAGTTACAACAACCCAAGTAGATGTACCCTCTACTTGTACCACAAAGGATGTACCCTCCAATGTGTTAAGACAAAGTTCTCAGGTGGTTAGTCCTTTGAATCTTTGTGAAGGGGAAACAAAAGATATCTCAGACGGTTAGTCCTTTGAAATCTTTTGTTTAAGGGAAAAGGAAGAATCAAAATAATTCTCAGACTGTGTCTTTTTGAATTCTTTGAAAAAGGAGAAGGGAGACACAAAAGAATTCAGGCGGTTAGTCCTTTGTTCTTTTTGAAAAGGGAGAAGAGAGACACAAAAAGAATTTAGGAGGCTAGTCCTTGTCGAATTATTTTTGGCAAAGGGAGAAGAGAATGAAAAGATATAGCACACGTTTGTTTTCTGTGAAAGAAAAAGGTTTGGAAAACGGAAAACTTAGAAAGCTTTTGGCAAAGGAAGAAGAAGAAGAAGTTCAAAAAGATGTTCAAAAGTTATTTCGAATGCAAGTCAAGGTCTTGCTTTTATAGACTGTTTATGTCTGGTCAAGAAAACCATTGGAAGAGTTATAACCTTGAGAAAAACCTGAAAATCATTGGAAGAGTTACATCTCTTGACTTTTTATTCAAAGCTTGTCACTGGTAATCGATTACCAAAACCATGTAATCGATTACACAAAGCATTTTATAAAAGGATGTGACTCTTCACAATTGAATTTGAATTTTCAACGTTCAGATACACTGGTAATCGATTACCAATATATTGTAATCAATTACACCATTTAAAAATCAATTGGAACATAGCAAATTCAGTTAAAAGCTTTTGAAATCAAACTTTACCACTGGTAATCGATTACAGGAAACTAGTAATCAATTACCAAAGAGTAAAAACTCTGGTAACTTAGAAAATTTTGAGAAAAACTTTTCTTGTAAAACAAAACTGTGCTATGTTTGGTTTTTTTGAAAAATTCTTTTCAATACTTCCCTTGTGAAGTCATCTTCTCTTGAATCTTGATTCTTCTTGATGTCATTTCTTGAAACTTAAAATTAATCTTGATTTAATCTTGATCTTGAACTTGTTGACTCAACCTTGAAATCATTCTTTTGGGCTTTTTGTCATCATCTTTGTCATCATCAAAACTTCTTGAATCATATTTGATTCATCATCATGAAGCTTGCTTCTACAAAGAGGACTGTCTAAATCGGTGTAGTCTTACATGAGGGATTTGCGGATGAAGCTTGGATATTTGGCCTGACGAGGGATCGAGGGTTTAGTAATTTAGGCTACAACATAGAACACAAGAACACGATTGATTAGAGAAATATATTTCTATGCATCAGCTTGTTTGTTAGAAAGACCCAACATTTCTACCTACTGATGTTATTTTATTTACTTAGCATTTTATAGTTTTTAGCATAAAAGTTTAGTTTAAATTCTGTCTGAAATTATCACTTATACATGTTATCTCAACAATGCTTCAATTCTGAACTTAATTCAGGCTAACATTAGTTCCCTGTGTTCAATCCTCGGATTCATCCATTTTAATTTTAAATACTTGACGATCCGGTGCGCTTTCCAGTAAACCCCCATTGAAATTTCCTTGAGACATAAATGCACAAAAAGTAACTACAATGGGGAGCAATCAGTGCTTTTCTCGCTCAGCGGATGGACTGAAGCGGTGCGCTTAGCTAGATGACCCTTCACTTAGCGAACATGCACAACTCATCCTTATTCCAAATTCTTCCTCATGCTCAGCCAAGGAGTGTTGCGCTCAACGGATGGCTCACTAAGCCAGCAGATTGGCTTAGCGAGAGGATGAAAATCAACACTTCACAAACTTGCCTAATTAACCTGAAATTGAGAGGAAATGATTATTAAACACACAAAATGAAAGTACTAAGTATTTATTACCTATCTTTAACAAAAAGTAATTACAACACTACAAAACAACCATAAATTGGAGGAGTTTGATACAATTTACATAGGTTTTATACACAAAAGTTAGTCGTATTCATCGACTAACACCTACTAGTAATCAATTACAGGCTTGTTGTTCTAAGGTAATCGATTACCAGACCCTTAAACAAGGCTTTTTCAACTGAAATTAACTATTCTTAGGTCATATACTTACTTAACTATAATAATCAAGCACAATCAAATACAATCAATCAACAATCATCAAGCACAAACAAATCTAATCAATTAACAATCATTTAGCATAAACAAATCTAATCAATTAATAATCATTAAGCACAAACTAATACAATCAATCAACAATCAATGAACTACACACAATAAATTATATTACTATTAAAAATTCAAACAAAGGTAAACAAAGACAATTATCAAATGACAAACAACAATTAATATGACTATAAAAAACATAAACAACTATAATCAAAGACAATCATTTGAACATAAGAAACAAACTTACTTATGAATAAGGAAGATAATACTCAATTTGAGTTACCTATTTGTCTAGATCATTGATATCTAAAAGAACTAATTCTCTCTTAATTGCAAAGAATGTTTCTTTAGGGAGAGGTTTTGTAAAGATATCAGTTAACTGATTCTTTGTATCAACGAATTCTAGTACACAATCTCCCTTTTGAACATGATCTCTCAAGAAATGATGTCTTATCTCTATATGCTTGATTCTTGAGTGCTGAAAAGGATTCTTAGATAGATTTATAGCACTCGTGTTATCACATCTTATGGGAATATGATCAAGAAATATTCCATAATCAGAAAATTGTTGTTTCATCCAAAGTATTTGAGCACAACAACTGCCAGTAAAAATATATTCTGCCTTAGCAGTGGATAAAGCAACACTATTTTGTTTCTTACTATGCCAAGAGACTAGAGCAGATCCAATGAAATGACAAGTTTCACTTGTGCTCATTCTATCAATTTTAAAACCAGCAAATTCAGAATCAAAATATCCTATTAAATTGCATGTGAAATTTTTAGGATACCATAATCCTAGATTCGTAGTGCCTAACATATATCTTATAATTCTCTTAACTGTACTAAGATGTGATTATTTGGGATTTGATTGAAATCTAGCACACATACACACATTAAACATTATATCTGGTTTGCTAGCAGATAAATACAGAAGTGATCTGATTATACCTTGATATTTCTTAATGTCTATTGACTGATTGGTGTAGTCATATGCTTAGCATTTTCCATCCCAAATCTGTGAATCAAGTCTTTGCAATATTTTGATTGACTAAAAAATATTCCATTCTTGTTTTGTTTGATTTGTAGCCCAAGAAAGAAATTTAGTTCACCCATCATTGACATTTCAAATTCACTTTGCATGTCTTGAGAGAATTCTTTGCATAGAGAGTCATTAGTGGATCCAAAGATAATATCATCAACATAGATTTGAACTAATAATATATCATTTAACTTATTTTTAATAAAAAGAGTAGTATCTACTTTACCTCTAAAAAAATACTTTTCTAAAAGGAACTTACTCATATGTTCATACCAAGCCCTAGGGGCTTGTTTTAAGCCATATAAAGCCTTTTTCAATTTAAAAACATGACTAGGCTTATCTGAGTTTTCAAAATCAGGGGGTTGATCTACATATACTTCCTCTTGGATAAAGTCATTCAAAAAGGCACTCTTCATATCCATTTGATAAAGTTTAAAATCCATTATGGATGCAAAGGCTAATAACATTCTTATGGCTTCTAATCTAGCAACTAGAGCATATGTTTCCTCATAATCTATCCCTTCTTCCTGATTGTATCCTTTGGCTACTAACCTAGCCTTATTTCTAATGACTATGCCATTTTCATCTAACTTGTTTCTAAATACCCATTTTGTTCCTATAATTGGCTAATTACCAGGCTTCTCCACTAATTCCCAAACATTATTTCTTTCAAATTGGTTCAACTCTTCCTGCATAGCTATTATCCAATGTTCATCAATTATGGCTTCTTTCAAATTTTTAGGTTCAATCATAGAAACAAAAACCTTATTATTGCAAATATCTTTGAGAGAGTGTCTAGTGATTACCCCTTTTGATATATCACCAATAATGTTGTCAAGAGGATGATATCTAGAAGCTTTCCACTCTCTTGGAAGATCAACATCTATTTTTATTTCATCAATGTGAAAATCTTCATTATTTCCATCTCCTTTGCCTTTGTGATCTTCTCCATGAATATGCATTTCTTCTAAAGATTCTATTTTTTTGACTCCAAGAATTCTACCTCTATTGTTGTCGCCATAAGTCACATGTCCACTTTTCTTGGGAGAAATATAAGTGAATTTTGATGTATCTCCCGTCATGTGTTTAGAGCATCCGCTATCTATGTACCAACTCTTCTTCAAGGAAACCTCTTCATCGCTTTCATAATTCTGGGCCATCAGACTTAGGTTTACAACTTCGTTTTCTGAATCTTCAGATGAGTCCATATCATTGTCATCCCATGTATTGTAGGCCTTCTTAACTTTCTTTTCATTCAAAGATTTCCTTTCAGATTTCTTTATTCTTTTCTTGAAAATTGGGCAATCAACCCTCAGATGTCCAGGTTGATTGCATTCATAACATTTTGGACTAGAGGATGAATCTTTTGCCTTTTCTTTGATTTGAAATTTGATCTTCTTTGATTTCCTCTGACTCTTAGAAATTTGTTGAATCTTTTTACAAAAAGACTGAGATCATCATCTTCGTCTATTTCATTTGAATCCTCCTTATCACTTCCTCCTTGAGTTGAAGATGAAGCTTTAAGAGCAATTCCTTTCTTTTTCTCATCATTCCTCCTTGGTTTGAATTTGCTAGGAGCTTATGTATTCAATTTCGAGCCTCTCGATATACTATAGGACTCAAACAGACATCCGAGTAAAAGGTTATTGTCTTTTGAATTTGCTCAAAGCATCCGTATTCAATTTCTAGCGTCTCGGTATATTACGGGACTCAATCGGACATCAGAGAAAAAAGTTATTGTCGTTTGAATTTTCTCAGAGCTTTCGTATTCAATTTCGAGATTCTCGATTTATAACGGGACTCAATCGGAAATCCCAGTAAAAAGTTATTCTGGTTTGAATTTGCTAGTACCTTACGTATTTAATTTTGAGCGTCTCGATATATTACGGAACTCAATCGGACATCCGAGTAAAAAGCTATTATCATTTGAATTTGCTCAAAGCTTCTGTATTCAATTTCGAGCGTCTCAATATAATACAGGACTCAATCGGACCTCCGAGAAAAAAGTTGTTGTCGTTTGAATTTGCTCAGAGCTTTCGTATTCAATTTCAAGCGTCCTGATATATAACGGGACTCAATCAGAAATCCCAGTAAAAAGTTATTATCATTTGAATTTGCTAGGAGCTTCCATATTCAATTTCGAGTGTCTCGATATATTACAGGATTTAATTGGACATCCGAGTTAAAGGTTATTGTGGTTTCAATTTACTAGGAACTTTCGTATTCAATTTTGAGCGTCTCGATATACTACGAGACTCAATTGTACATCCGAGTAAAAAGTTATTGTTGTTTGAATTTTCTCAAAGCTTTCGTATTCAATTTCGAGCGTGTCGATATATTACGGGACTCAATCAAACATCCGAGTCAAAGGTTATTGTGGTTTGAATTTACTAGGAGCTTCCGTATTCAATTTTGAACGTCTCGATATATTACGAGACTCAATCAGACATCCGAGTAGAAAGTTATTGTTGTTTGAGTTTTCTAGGAGCTTCCATTTTCAATTTAGAGCATCTCAAAATATTACGGGACTCAATCGGACATCCAAGTAAAAAGTTATTGTCATTTGAATTTGCACAGAGCTTTTGTATTCAATTTCGAGCGTCTCGATATATTACGTGACTCAATCAGAGTTCCTAGTAATAAATTATTGTCGTTTGAATTTGCTAGGAGATTACGAATTCAATTTCGAGCATCTCGATATATTATGGGACTCAATCGGACATCTGAGTAAAAAGTTATTGTCATTTGAATTTGCTCAAAGCTTCTGTATTCAATTTCGAGCGTCTCGATATATTAAGGGACTTAATTGGACCTCTGAGAAAAAAGTTATTGTCGTTTGCATTTGGTCAGAGCTTCCGTTTTCAATTCCAAGCATCCCTATACACTTAGGGATACAATCGAACATCCGAGTAAAAAGTTATTCTGGTTATCATTTGCTAGGAGCTTCCGTATTGAATTTCAAGCATCTCGATATATTACAGGATTCAATTGGTCATCTGAGTCAAAGGTTATTGTGGTTTCAATTTACTAGGAACTTTCGTATTCAATTTCGAGCATCTCGATATATTACAGGACTCAATTGAACATCTGAGTAAAAAGTTATTGTTGTTTGAATTTGCTCAAAGCTTCCATATTCAATTTCGAGCGTCTCGATATATTACAAGACTCAATCGGATATCCGAGTAAAAAGTTATTATCGGTTGAATTAGCTCAGAGCTTCCATTTTCAATTCCAAGCGTCCCGATATATTTAGGCACAGAATCGAACATCCGAGTAAAAAGTTATTCTGGTTTGCATTTTCAAGGAGCTTTTGTATTCAATTTTGAGCGTCTTGGTATATCACAGGACTCAATCAGACATCCGAGTAAAAAGTTATTGGTTTTTGAGTTTTTTAGGAGCTTCTGTTTTCAATTTCGAGCGTCTCGATATATTATGTGACTCAATCAGACATTTCGGTAAAAAGTTATTGTGGTTTGAATTTGCTAGGAGCTTACGAATTCAATTTCGAGCGTCTCGATATATTACAGGACTCAATCGGATATCTGAGTATAAAGTTTTTATCGTTTAAATTTGCTCAAAGCTTTCATATTAAATTTTGAGCATCTCGGTATATTACGAGATGCAATCGGACTTCCTAGAAAAAAGTTATTGTCGCTTGAATTTGCTTAGAGCTTCCGTTTTCAATTCCTAGCGTCCCAATATATTTGGGGACACAATCGAACATTTGAGTAAAAAGTTATTGTTGTTTGGATTTTCTTGGAGATTACGTATTCAATTTTGAGTGTCTCGATATATTACAACACTCAATCAGACATCCGAGTAAAAAGTCATTGTTGTTTGAGTTTTCTAGGAGCTTCCGTTTTCAATTTTTAGCATCTCGATATATTACGGGACTCAATCGAACATCTGAGTAAGAAGCTATTGTTGTTTGAATTTGCTCAAAGCTTCCATATTAAATTTAGAGCGTCTCAATATATTGCAGGACTCAATCGGAAATCCAAGTAAAAAGTTATTATCGTTTGAATTTTCTCAAAGCTTCCGTATTCAATTTCGAGCGTCTCGATATATTATGGGACTCAATCAGACATTAGAGTAAAAAATCATTCTTGTTTGAGTTTTCTAGAAGCTTCCATTTCAATTTCAAGCATCTCGATATATTATGTTACTCAATCAGACATCCCAGCAAAAAGTTATTGAGGTTTGAATTTACTAGGAGCTTATGTATTCAATTTCGAGCGTCTCGATATATTACGGGACTCAATCGGACATTCGAGTCAAAGGTTATTGTGGTTTGAATTTTCTCAAAGCTTTCGTATTGAATTTCGAGCAACTCAGTATATTACGGGACTCAATCGGACATTCGAGAAAAAAGTAATTGTTGTTTGAATTTGGTCACAGCTTCTGTTTTCTATTCCAATCGTATCGATATATTTAGGGACATAATCGAACATCTGAGTAAAAGGTATTCTGGTTTGCATTTGCAAGGAGCTTCTGTATTCAATTTCAAGTGTTTCGATATATCACGGGACTTAGTCAGAGATCCGAGTAAAAAGCTATTGTTGTTTGAGTTATCTAGGAGCTTCCTTTTCAATTTCGAGCGTCTGGATATATTATGTGACTCAATCAGACAAACCAGCAAAAAGTTATTTTTGTCTGAATTTGCTAGGAGCTTACGTATTCAATTTCAAGCGTCTCGATATATTACGGGACTCAATCGGACATCCGAATAAAAAGTTATTCTCGTTTGAATTTGCTTAAAGCTTCCATATTCCATTTCGAGTGTCTCGATATATTACGGGACTCAATCGGACATCCGAGTAAAAACTTAATGTCGTTTGAATTTGCTCGAAGCTTCCGTATTCCATTCCAAGTGTCCTGATATATTTAGTGACACAATCGAACATCCGACTAAAAAGTTATTCTAGTTTGCATTAGCTAGGAGCTTCCGTATTCAATTTTGTGCGTCTTGATATATTACGGGACTCAATCGGACATCCGAGTCAAAGGTTATTGTCATTTGAATTTACAAGGAGCTTCCGTATTCAAGTTCGAGCATCTTCATATATTACGGGACTCAATCAGACATTCGAGTAAAAAGTTATTGTTGTTTGAGTTTTCTAGGAGCTTTTGTTTTCAATTTAGAGCATCTCGAAATATTACGGGACTTAATCAGACATCCGAGTAAAATGTTATTGTCCTTTGAATTTGCTCAGAGCTTCCATATTCAATTTCAAGCGTCTCGGTATATTACGAGACTCAATTGGATCTCCAAGAAAAAAGTTATTGTCGTTTGAATTTGTTCAGAGCTTCCCTTTTCAATTTTAAGTGTCCCGATATATTTAGGGACACAGTCGAACATCCGAGTAAAAAAGCTATTTTTTTTACATTTGCAAGTTGCTTTTGTATTCAATTTCGAGCGTCTCGGTATATCACGGGACTCAATCAGACATCTGAGTTAAAAGTTATTGTCGTTTGAGTTTTCTAGGATCTTCCATTTTCAATTTCGAGCGTTTGGTTATTATGTGACTCAATCAGACATCCCAGTAAAATGTTAGTGTGGTTTGAATTTTATAGGAGCTTACGTATTCAATTTCGAGCGTCTTGATATATTACGGAACTCAATCGGACATCCGAGTAAAATGTTAATGTCGTTTGAATTTGCTCAAAGGTTCCATATTCAATTTCGAGCGTCTCGGTATATTACGAGACTCAATCGGACTTTCGAGAAAAAAGTTATTCTCGTTTGAATTTGCTCAAATCTTACGTATTCAATTTCGAGCGTCTCGATATATGATGGGACTCAATCGAACATCCGAGTAAAAGTTTATTGTCATTTGAATTTTCTCAAAGCTTCCTGTCATACCCTAATTTCGTCCGGGGATCATCTGTTTGTTGGGATGTGACCCTCGTTTGACCACTTCGAGATACTTGGCACCCATCATGAGGCAATCCGTGAAGTTCCGTGACATGCCGGAAGTCAAAAGAAAGCATTGTTGCACAATACGTAAAGTTCCGTGACATGCCGGAAGTGAAAAGGAAGTGTTAATGCACAATTCGTGAAGTTCTGTAACATTTCGGAAGCCAAAAAAGGGATGATTACGTAATCCGTAAGGTTCTGTAACATTACAGAAAGAAAATGAGTATCGTTGCGAAATTCGTAAAGTTTCGTAACGTTACGAAAAAAGAATCAACAAAAAAAGGCAGGGGGTGTATTTAGTAAACATGGGGGTGCAAATAGAAACCAGGCCCACTTGGGCCTTCCAGGAAGTTCTCCAGAAGGCGGTGCCTTATGTAGGAAACAACCTAGCTCGCCTGGGCGAGCTGGGTGGCAAGCCCTCCCTCATTTTCCTATAAATAGGGGGAGGAGGGAAGAACAAAAATGTTCAACCCTCCTGGTATCTGAGATTCACTTAAAATTAGTGAGAAAAATTGTTTCGGTGAAAAGAATCCAAGCTGAGGCGCTTCCGTAACGCTTCCGAGATGTTTCCGTGGGTGATTTCGCGAAGATTTTCAACCGTTCTTCGTCGTTCTTCGGTCTTCAACCGGTATGTTCCCGAAATTGAACTTTTCAATTCATTCTATGTACCCTTAGTGGTCCTCATTTGTTTCGCGTGCTTTTATTTTTATTTCATTTACTTTCCGTACCCCCTTTTGGCGTGCTTTAGTCATTTATTTAAGTCATTTTCTCACCTAATCAAAAATAAAATAAATTTCCACCGATCATTCGTATTGTAACATCTCTTAATTTCTGTTAAAATGAAATTCGACCGTTCGGCCATGCCGTAACCACGTTAAAAACAAAAAAAAAGAGGCAAAATAATAATATAATAATAAAAAAACACCTTTTAGTAAAATAATCAAAAATCAATCGGACGTTTTTCTTTGGGATTTTCCTTTCTTAATCGAATTGACTAATAACCAAAGTGAAACTAAGGCTAAAGTCAATTCATAAGTCAAGCTTTTGTCATCACCTAAAAAAGCCATTTTTAAGGTCCAACGCCTTGAAATGGTCTTTTCCGCTTTTATTGGTTAAATGTAGATTTCTAAAGGCCTAAAATCAACATGTAGCTTTATTACCTCTTTCAAAAATAAAGAAATCATTAATGGTCCAATGCCTTAATGTTCTCTCTCCTTTCAAAAAGAACCGAAAGATTGTTTAATGGTTCAACGCCTTAAATGACCTTTCAATCAAAATATATCTTGCAAAAAAGGATAAAAACAAACTTAACCAATGCTCAGTTCTCAAAGAACTACGTAGGTCTGATTTCCTTATCACAATTGAGGAATACGTAGGAGCAAGGGAAACACCCTCGTCGACCACAAAAAGATAAAACATAAAAAGGCATAAAAGACATAAGAACTTAAAAAAGGGAAAATAACTTGAATTGAAGTCATATTTGCACACTTGATTAAAGGCTGCCATCCTTTGTGACAGACGTATGGGTTGCTAATACCTTCCCCGTGCATAAATACAACTCCCGAACCTTTCACTTAAAGTTCGTAGACCACGTCTTTTCTGGTTTTTTCGACGTTTTCCTCAAATAAACGTTGGTGGTGACTCCGCGCGTATTCTTTCTTGGAAGACGCACCCGCGAGTCACACGTCGCCCTCCCGTTGAAGGGTAGGTTGCGACAGTTGGCGACTCCACTGGGGACTGTTTTTAGAGAATTAGGCCATTTAATCTTATGCAATGTTTTATCATGACTTTCTCCTTTGTTGGTTTCCCTTTATTTTTCTTATGTTCTTGTATATATAACTCTTTGATGCTTTTAGTATGTTTTAAAATATATGCATGAGGTAAATATTTATTCATTTGATGCACACAAACACCAACACTATTTGCACACACGGTGAGTTGAAAAAGGGCCCTATACCCGGGTTCGAGGGAACATAAGGAGTGGAGGTGAATCTGTGATCATGCTTTGTCTCCGACTTGCTTGATTACAGTGAACCCTCATCTACAGTTTTTCTCTTTGATAACATATTGTTGTTAGTAGTCCCTACTGCTGCAATATGTTCTTCGAAGGGGATAATACCTCTAGAGACCATCAAGAGAGATATGACCACCTTGGGAAATATCACTAAAAGCCCTTTTAGCTCCCTCCCATGTAGGTCCCTAAATACCACCTTGGGATATGACCATCAAACACGCTGCGTGCCACTTTTCACACTGCCATGCATGTAGTCCTAAGTGTCATGTACCCTTTTGCTTATATTTGTTTATGAATATTGTCGTATTATGTACATCCACGTATTGTGCCTTTCGCATATGCATCATGCAAGGGTTCTGTCTTGATCCCCTCTCTTTGGCAAACTAACGGAGGGTCCGTGACACCTTCTTAAATACATACGTCGGGCACTGTGCTACCTCAAGACGTTGTATCTAAGAAGGAGACAATTTCCCGGGCTCCCATATTCATAAATTCCATCTATGTCATATGAATTTCTTCATGCATTCATCCATTCCACCCATGATAGATGTCGGACTTTTGATTCGCACTAGATTTTGTTTCACTTTAGTAAAACATGGGATCAAGTCAAACGCCTTCGCTTAAAAAGAGGTTCTATCAAGTCAAGGTCAAGAGCCTAGGGATCACCAGTCTAAAAGAGTTAGGGCAGTTGATGGGTCAGCTCTAGCGGCAAGCTTTTCGCAAAGCTTACGGTAAAATTTGGGACCTAGCCATGGTAGAAGTCTCCACAGAGGCCATTGCCTCCCTCGCCCAATATTATGATAAGCCGTTGAGGTGCTTCACCTTTGGGGACTTCCAGCTATCACCCATGGTGGAAGAATTTGAAGAGATCCTAGGATGTCCTCTAGGGGGAAGGAGATCATACCTCTTCTTAGGGTTTTATCCCTCATTAGCTAGAATTTCTAAGATAGTCCAAATCACGGCGCAGAAATTAGACCATAGAAAGCAAGTAGAAAATGGGGTGGTTGGAATACCGAGAAAATGTTTGGAGGCAAAAGCAAGAATCTTGGCAGGTAAAGGCGAATAGGCCCCGTTCATAGACATTCTTGCACTATTGATCTTCGGGGGAGTCCTCTTTCCAAATGTGGATGGGTTGGTGGATTTAGCAGCGATCGACGCTTTTCTCGCCTATCATGACCACAAGGAAAGCCCGGTTGTCGCTATGCTAGCCGACTATATGGCACCTTTGACCGAAGATGTGAGAAGAGCAGTATGAGGATTGTTTGCTGTACTCCGGCTCTTTATGTATGGTTGGTTTCACACCTTTTTCGCCAAGAGGTGAGGCATGCTTGCCCGCTAGAAAGCCACCGTTCATACACAGAGAAAGGAGGGGCAAATTAGGACCGACTCTTAGCAAACAAAGAAGGAGCGTCTGTCAACTGGTTCCCTCGATGGAAAGAAGGAAGAACCGGGGTTTTTATTTTGTGCAGAGGATTTCCAAATGTTCCCTTGATGGGGACAAAGGGTTGCATCAGTTACAATCCCGTTCTTGCTATAAGGCAACTTGGCTACCCTATGAGAGGGGCACCACTAGAGGAAGAGCTCGCGCCTGTCATTTCACGAGGTTTCTTTAAAACCAACGTGGAGACACTTCAGAAAGTCCACAAGGCATGGGAGGTGGTGCAAAAGAAGGACAGAGAACTCAGGGGCAGTAACAATGGGCCCATCGGTGGCTACCGTAAGTGGTTGAGAGCCCACGTGCAAGGTTTGGATTGGCTCCCGAGTTTGAGAATTACTAAAAGGGAGGAAGTTGAGGCATCGGAGGAAGACGAAGAGGTGCAGGCCCTTAGGACAAAACTCAAGCAAGCCCAAACAGTCAAAGAAAGGTTCAAATCAGAAGCTCTTAAAATCCGAAAGGAGAATGCCGAACTAAGAGATATAAATATAGCTACCACCAAGGCCTTGGAACAAGAGACCAAGAGGGCTCGTAGGGAAGAGCACGGCCGGAACAAGTTTCGAGGGGCTTTGTGGGGCAGTAACAGCGAGCTTAAGCTCTGGAGAGAGGAAAGGGACCAATCACGAGTAGACAGTCTGATCTTGAAAGATGAGTTGAAGGTTTGCTCAAGGTCCAAAAGAAACTTGTCTCAGCGATTATGCGAGACAGAGACCAACACGTTAGCCATCATCAGCAAGTGTTAGTGCTTAGCTTTACTGAGTTTTAAAAGATTGGCTAAAATTTTGTTAAAACATAAGCACTTAGACAATGAAGGAAAGCTGGAGTTGCTGCACATGGTGTCTAACATTATGTCAAGGAATCAGATCGGGCTGCACAAGGCACAAGGCAAGATAAAATGTCAAATGAAGAATTGAAGCTGCAGGATCCACGATGTCGGATACAATGTCCAGGACATCCTGCCCGAAAATACTGGACACATAAATCTGTTATATCTTTAACAGATTAATATGCAGTCAGCAACAGATTAGGAGATCTATCTTTAGGAACGAATTAAAAGATAATTAAAGTTTGAATTACAAACTTGAATAGTTTCGTTCAGGGATTAGAGATTAAAGATAAAAACTAAAAGATAAAACTTTATCTTTTAGATCTTTAAGTGCAGATTTTTCAGGAGAATGATAGATCTTATCCAGCGCAAGTTGTTGCAGCCCAGATACGTACACTGCTATATAAACATGAAGGCTGCACGGGTTTTTTTTCACCAAGTCAGAGATTGAAGAGTTATTTTGTGAGTTTTGTGACTTGAGTGTTTTGTGAGCCACCTTGATGTTACCCTAACATCAAGTGTTGGACCTGAGTGTGTAGAGTTGATCTCTATTGTTCAGAGAGCAATCTCTGGTGTGTCTTTGATTTGTTTGTAAACACGGGTGAGTGATTGAGAGGGAGTGAGAGGGGTTCTCATATCTAAGAGTGGCTCTTAGGTAGAAGTTGCATGGGTAGTGGTTAGGTGAGAAGGTTGTATACAGTGGCTGTTAGATCTTCGAACTAATACTATTTTAGTGGATTTCCTCCCTGGCTTGGTAGCCCCCAGATGTAGGTGACGTTGCACCGAACTGGGTTAACAATTCTCTTGTGTTATTTACTTGTTTAATCTGTTCATACTGTCATATACAATCTGCATGTTCTGAAGCGCGATGTCGTGACATCCTGTACGACATCTGTCCTCAGTATCAGAATTTCAATTGGTATCAGAGCGGGCACTCTAAATCACTGAGTGAGATCTAGGGAGATAAATTCTGATGAACATGGAGAAAGAAGGAGGACCAGTGAACAGACCACCAATTCTGGATGGAACCAACTATGAATACTGGAAAGCAAGGATGGTGGCCTTCCTCAAATCACTGGATAGCAGAACCTGGAAAGCTGTCATCAAAGGCTGGGAACATCCCAAGATGCTGGACACAGAAGGAAAGCCCACTGATGAATTGAAGCCAGAAGAAGACTGGACAAAAGAAGAAGACGAATTGGCACTTGGAAACTCCAAAGCCTTGAATGCCCTATTCAATGGAGTTGACAAGAATATCTTCAGATTGATCAACACATGCACAGTTGCCAAGGATGCATGGGAGATTCTGAAAACCACTCATGAAGGAACCTCCAAAGTGAAGATGTCCAGATTGCAACTATTGGCTACAAAATTCGAAAATCTGAAGATGAAGGAGGAAGAATGCATTCATGACTTCCACATGAACATTCTTGAAATTGCCAATGCTTGCACTGCCTTGGGAGAAAGGATGACTGATGAAAAGCTGGTGAGAAAGATCCTCAGATCTTTGCCTAAGAGATTTGACATGAAAGTCACTGCAATAGAGGAGGCCCAAGACATTTGCAACATGAGAGTAGATGAACTCATTGGTTCTCTTCAAACCTTTGAGCTAGGACTCTCGGATAGGACTGAAAAGAAGAGTAAGAGCCTGGCGTTCGTGTCCAATGATGAAGGAGAAGAAGATGAGTATGACCTGGATACTGATGAAGGTCTGACTAACGCAGTTGTGCTCCTTGGAAAACAGTTCAACAAAGTGCTGAATAGAATGGACAGGAGGCAGAAACCACATGTCCGGAACATCCCTTTCGACATCAGGAAAGGTAGTGAATACCAGAAGAAGTCAGATGAAAAGCCCAGTCACAGCAAAGGAATTCAATGCCATGGGTGTGAAGGCTATGGACACATCAAAGCTGAATGTCCCACCCATCTCAAGAAGCAGAGGAAAGGACTTTCTGTATGTCGGTCTGATGATACAGAGAGTGAACAAGAAAGTGATTCTGACAGAGATGTGAATGCACTCACTGGGAGATTTGAATCTGATGAAGATTCAAGTGATATTGATATTGAAATCACTTTTGATGAGCTTGCTATATCCTATAGAGAACTATGCATCAAAAGTGAGAAGATTCTTCAGCAAGAAGCACAACTGAAGAAGGTCATTGCAAATCTGGAGGCTGAGAAGGAGGCACATGAAGAGGAGATCTCTGAACTTAAAGGAGAAATTGGTTTTCTGAACTCTAAACTGGAAAACATGACAAAATCAATAAAGATGCTGAATAAAGGCTCAGATATGCTTGATGAGGTGCTACAGTTTGGGAAGAATGTTGGAAACCAGAGAGGACTTGGATTTAATCATAAATCTGCTGGCAGAACAACCATGACAGAATTTGTTCCTGCCAAAAACAGCACTGGAGCCACGATGTCACAACATCGGTCTCGACATCATGGAACGCAGCAGAAAAAGAGCAAAAGAAAGAAGTGGAGGTGTCACTACTGTGGCAAGTATGGTCACATAAAGCCCTTTTGCTATCATCTACATGGCCATCCACATCATGGAACTCAAAGTAGCAGCAGCGGAAGGAAGATGATGTGGGTTCCAAAACACAAGATTGTTAGTCTTGTTGTTCATACTTCACTTAGAGCATCAGCTAAGGAAGATTGGTACCTAGATAGCGGCTGTTCCAGACACATGACAGGAGTTAAAGAATTCCTGGTGAACATTGAACCCTGCTCCACTAGCTATGTGACATTTGGAGATGGCTCTAAAGGAAAGATCACTGGAATAGGAAAGTTAGTCCATGATGGACTTCCTAGTCTAAACAAAGTACTGCTGGTGAAGGGACTGACTGCAACTTGATCAGCATCAGTCAATTGTGTGATGAAGGATTCATTGTAAACTTCACAAAGTCAGAATGCTTGGTGACAAATGAGAAGAGTGAAGTTCTAATGAAGGGCAGCAGATCAAAGGACAACTGTTATCTATGGACACCTCAAGAAACCAGTTACTCCTCCACATGTCTATCCTCCAAAGAAGATGAAGTCAAAATATGGCATCAAAGATTTGGACATCTGCACTTAAGAGGCATGAAGAAAATCGTTGACAAAGGTGCTGTTAGAGGCATTCCCAATCTGAAAATAGAAGAAGGCAGAATCTGTGGTGAATGTCAGATTGGAAAGCAAGTCAAGATGTCCCACCAGAAGCTTCAACATCAGACCACTTCCAGGGTGCTGGAACTACTTCACATGGACTTGATGGGGCCTATGCAAGTTGAAAGCCCTTGGAGGAAAGAGGTATGCCTATGTTGTTGTGGATGATTTCTCCAGATTTACCTGGGTCAACTTTATCAGAAGAGAAAACAGACACCTTTGAAGTATTCAAGAGTTGAGTCTAAGACTTCAAAGAGAAAAAGACTGTGTCATCAAGAGAATTAGGAGTGACCATGGCAGAGAGTTTGAAAACAACAAGTTTACTGAATTCTGCACATCTGAAGGCATCACTCATGAGTTCTCTGCAGCCATCACACCACAACAAAATGGCATAGTTGAAAGGAAAAACAGGACTTTGCAAGAAGCTGCTAGGGTCATGCTTCATGCCAAAGAACTTCCCTATAATTTCTGGGCTGAAGCCATGAACACAGCATGCTATATCCACAACAGAGTCACACTTAGAAGAGGGACTCCAACCACACTGTATGAAATCTGGAAAGGGAGGAAGCCAACTGTCAAGCACTTCCACATCTTTGGAAGTCCAATGTTACATTTTGGCAGATAGAGAGCAAAGGAGAAAGATGGATCCCAAGAGTGATGCAGGAATATTCTTGGGATACTCCCAAACAGCAGAGCATATAGAGTATTCAATTCCAGAACCAGAACTGTGATGGAATCCATCAATGTGGTTGTTGATGATCTAACTCCAGCAAGAAGAAAGATGTCGAAGAAGATGTCAGAACATCGGGAGACAATGTAGCAGATACAGCTAAAGTGCAGAAAATGCAGAAATGCAGAAAACTCTGATTCTGCTACAGATGAACCAAACATCAATCAACCTGACAAGAGTCCCTCCATTAGAATCCAGAAGATGCACCCAAGGAGCTGATTATAGGAGATCCAAACAGAGGAGTCACTACAAGATCAAGGGAGATTGAGATTGTCTCCAATTCATGCTTTGTCTCCAAAACTGAGCCAAAGAATGTGAAAGAGGCACTGACTGATGAGTTCTGGATCAATGCTATGCAAGAAGAATTAGAGCAATTCAAAGGAATGAAGTTTGGGAGCTAGTTCCTAGACCCGAGGGAACTAACGTGATTGGCACCAAGTGGATCTTCAAGAACAAAACCAATGAAGAAGGTGTTATAACCAGAAACAAGGCCAGACTTGTTGTCAAGGCTACACTCAGATTGAAGGTGTAGACTTTGATGAAACTTTCGCCCCTGTTGCTAGACTTGAGTCCATCAGATTGTTACTTGGTGTAGCTTGCATCCTCAAATTCAAGCTGTACCAGATGGATGTGAAGAGTGCGTTTCTGAATGGATACTGAATGAAGAAGCCTATGTGGAGCAACCAAAGGGTTTTGTAGATCCAACTCATCCAGATCATGTTACAGGCTCAAGAAGGCTCTCTATGGATTGAAGCAAGCTCCAAGAGCTTGGTATGAAAGGCTAACAGAGTTCCTTACTCAGCAAGGGTATAGGAAGGGAGGAATTGACAAGACTCTCTTTGTCAAACAAGATGCTGAAAACTTGATGATAGCACAGATATATGTTGATGACATTGTGTTGGAGGGATGTCGAATGAGATGCTTCGACATTTTGTCCAACAGATGCAATCTGAATTTGAAATGAGTCTTGTTGGAGAGCTGACTTATTTTCTGGGACTCCAAGTGAAGCAGATGGAAGACTTCATGTTCCTCTCACAAAGCAAGTATGCAAAGAACATTGTCAAGAAGTTTGGGATGGAAATGCCAGCCATAAAAGAACACCTGCACCTACTCACTTGAAGCTGTCAAAGGATGAAGCTGGCACCAGTGTTGATCAAAGTCTGTACAGAAGCATGATTGGAAGCTTACTATATTTAACAGCAAGCAGACTGACATCACCTTTGCAGTAGGAGTTTGTGCAAGATATCAGCCAATCCCAAGATAAGTCACTTGAATCAAGTAAGAGAATTCTGAAATATGTAAATGGCACCAGTGACTATGGGATTATGTACTGTCATTGTTCAGATTCAATGCTGGTTGGATATTGTGATGCTGATTGGGCTGGAAGTGCAGATACAGAAAAAGCACTTCTGGTGGATGTTTCTATTTGGGAAACAATCTTATTTCATGGTTCAGCAAGAAGCAGAACTGTGTGTCCTATCTACTGCAGAAGCTGAGTATATTGCAGCAGGAAGCAGCTGTTCACAACTAGTTTGGATGAAGCAGATGCTGAAGGAGTACAATGTCGAACAAGATGTCATGACATTGTACTGTGACAACATGAGTGCTATCAATATTTCTAAAAATCCTGTTCAACACAGCAGAACCAAGCACATTGACATTAGACATCACTATATTAGAGATCTGGTTGATGATAAAGTTGTCACACTGGAGCATGTTGCCACTGAGGAACAAGTAGCAGATATTTTCACAAAGGCATTGGATGCAAATCATTTGAAAAACTGAGGGGCAAGCTGGGCATTTGTCTGCTAGAGGAGTTATAGCAATTACTTCTATCTGAACGTGCTCAAACGTTAATAGCACGTTCACTACTGGGCCAAAACAAATTCAACCTTCGTTTCACACGTCCCCCTACATTCCTCATTCAAACTTACATTTTCGTGGCGATTTCGTTCTCATCAGCATTCCCCAACACTTCTCAGATATTCACGAAACCACTCCAAAAGCTCTGCTTCTCCATGGCTACCTCACCAAAGAAACCTCATCCCCTGTTTCACCCTCTGTACCATCATCTCCATCATCCACCAAAACTCCATCAAACCAGGAACAACCTGAATTCAATATCCAACCCATACAAATGATCCTGGTCCAGGCCCTGTTCCTGAGAAACTGGTCCCTAAAAGACGACAGAGAGTGAAGATTTCTGAAAACCCTAGCTTTGCACCAAGCCCTAGGGAAGAAGACACTGAGATGGATAAGAAGATCCGCAGTCTTGTGAATAGCATTTTGAAAAATGCTTCTGTCCCTGATGCTGATAAAGATGTTCCAACATCTTCCACCCCAAATGCTGAAGTCCGCTCTCATCCAGTAAAGAGGAATCAACAGAGGAAGAGGATCAAGCCACAGAGGAGACCCCTGCACCAAGGGCACCAGAACCTGCTCCAGGTGACCTCATTGACCTAGAAGAAGTAGAATCTGATGAGGAACCCATTGCCAAAAAGTTGGCACCTGGCATTGCAGAAAGATTACAAAGCAGAAAGGGAAAAACCCCCATTACTAGGTCTGGACGAATCAAACTACTGCACAGAAGAAGAGCACACCAATCACTCCTACCACGTCCAGATGGAGCAAAGTTGCAATCCCTTCCAAGAAGAGGAAAGAAATTTCCTCATCTGATTCTGATGATGATGTCGAACTAGATGTTCCCGACATCAAGAGAGCCAAGAAATCAGGGAAAAGGTGCCTGGAAATGTCCCTGATGCCCCATTGGACAACATTTCATTCCACTCCATTGGCAATGTTGAAAGGTGGAAATTTGTATATCAACGCAGACTTGCTTTAGAAAGAGAACTGGAAGAGATGCCTTGGATTGCAAGGAGATCATGGACCTCATCAAGGCTGCTGGGACTGCTGAAAACTGTCACCAAGTTGGGAGATTGTTATGAAAGTCTAGTCAGGGAATTCATTGTCAACATTCCCTCTGACATAACAAACAGAAAGAGTGATGAGTATCAGAAAGTGTTTGTCAGAGGAAAATGTATTAGATTCTCCCCTGCTGTAATCAACAAGTACCTGGGCAGACCAACTGAAGGAGTGTGGATATTGCTGTTTCTGAGCATCAAATTGCCAAGGAAATCACTGCCAAGCAAGTCCAGCATTGGCCAAAGAAAGGGAAGCTTTCTTCAGGAAGCTAAGTGTGAAGTATGCAATCCTGCATAGGATTGGCACTGCCAACTGGGTACCCACCAATCATA